>NW_027180552.1:0-90000 GCF_040956055.1 Brachionichthys hirsutus | reverse complement strand
GACATAAAAAAGGCACTTGACTTCTTGTCGGCTGAGGTGAGTGCTGTAAGAGTGCAGCAGACAAAGCTTCTGGATCTCGTGGGTGAGTTAAAGACGCTGCGCCTCCAGAATGCGGAAAAGGACCGGCGCATTGCTGATCTCGAGCACCGAGTGGATGACTTGGAGCAGTATTCTCGTGTAAACGATGTAATCATAACTGGGGTGCAAATCAAGCCGCGCACGTACGCGCGCGCGGTGGTGTCGGGCAGTGGGGAGCCCAGCGAGCAGGATGTGCAGTCTGTGGAGCAACAGGTGGCCTCCTTCCTCCAGAGTAAGGGGATAGATTTAAATTTGGAGAACATCGAGGCTTGCCACCCGCTGCCCAGGAAAAACAAGGAGAAGCCAGCCGTAATCATGAGATTTACTAACAGAAAAAACAAGGTGACACTCTTGAAGCAAGGTCGAAACCTCAAAGGAACTGATGTCTATTTAAACGATCACTTAACGAAGAAGAATGCCGATATCGCACGAAAAGCAAGATTTTTGAAGAAACAGCAAAAGATCCAACATACCTGGGTTACAAACTGCAAGATTTTCATTAAACTAAATGGGACTCCGGAGGAAGCTAAAGTTTTGGTGGTACGAAGTCTGGAGGAGCTGGACAAATATGAGTGACCTCAGCAAGGCATCATCTTGTGACTCAAGATAGACTTCCACCATGGACAACACGTCTACACAAATGTCAGGAAGCACCAACGACACTGACCTGCTGCAGAGAATTCTTCACAACAAGGAATTAGAACTGGGGACTTTTCAGATTATTGATCACAACAATCAACATTTAGATTCTGAAATTGACCCGGACAATAACTTTCTTTTTTCTATTAAGAACTACTGTAAATACTACACGCAAGAGCAGTTCTCCAGTAATGTCATTCAGGAGGGAAAGTTGTCAATTATACATTTTAACAGTAGAAGTATGTACTCAAATTTTGATTCCATAAAGGAATATTTACAACTCTTCACGCATCCTTTCAGTGTCATAGCTATAACAGAAACATGGTTCAATGAAAATAAAGACTTTGATTTTAATTTAGAAGACTATGAACTTAACTTTATGAATAGAGAAAATAGAATAGGAGGTGGGGTAGCTTTATATATTCATAAATCTATACAATTTACGGTGATGACAGATATGACCCTTACAGTAGACAACATAATGGAGTGTTTAACAGTGGAAATCATTAATAATAAAAAGAAGAATACTATTATTAGCTGTATTTATAGGTCACGCAGGTCAAGCGTAGAATCATTCAATCAGTGGATGGAGAAGTTGTTTTCTGTCATATATAAAAAAGATATATTCATCTGTGGAGATTTTAATATAGATCTACTTAATCCAACTAAGCAAAACACCACTGATTACTTTCTTGACTCAATGTACAGTATGTCACTTTACCCATCTATTACCAAACCCAGTAGAATCACTTCTCACAGTGCTACAATAATTGATAACATTTTTTCTAATAACATGTTGAATCACGCACTCATTGGACTGCTCATTTGTGACATTACGGATCATTTACCTATTTTTACTGTTTATGACTGTGAGATTATGAAGATCAAGGAAAAGAAAAAAGTTAAATATAGACGTTTAAGAACAGAAGAAACGATCGCTGCTTTTGATAACAGTCTCATGTTACAGGATTGGGGCTCTGTCTATTGTGAAAATGATGTGGACAATGCATATAATAATTTTCTTGATATATTTATTTCGCTCTATAATAGATGTTGCCCTCTTCAAGAACACCATCAACACAGAAAATATTCTAAATGCCCTTGGTTAACCAAAGGACTACAAAACGCCTGCAAAAAGAAAAATAAATTGTATGGAAATTTTGTCAAGCTAAAAACTGAGGGAGCAGCATTAAGGTATAAGGCATATAAAAATAAGTTAATAGACATTATCAGAATTAGCAAAGAGTCGTATTA
Organism: Brachionichthys hirsutus; assembly: GCF_040956055.1. NCBI lineage: Eukaryota > Metazoa > Chordata > Actinopteri > Lophiiformes > Brachionichthyidae > Brachionichthys > Brachionichthys hirsutus. The sequence goes on along the minus strand of NW_027180552.1, from coordinate 88,029 downwards.
TAAAAAACTGCTATATGAAAATAAAAACAATATAAAAGGAACATGGAATATTCTAAATACCTTAATAAAACGTGGATCTCTTAAAACTACGTACCCAGAGTACTTTGAGGATATAGACGGACGATACTACAACTCTGAAAATATAGTTAACAGCTTCAATGCATTTTTTGTGAATGTCGGTCCGGAGTTGGCAGCTCAAATCCCTAAACGAGAAGTTCATCAGTCTAGTGATGTTGTACACACAAACCCTAAATCTATGTTTTTATCTGCAACTCTGGAACAAGAGATATTACATATTGTTAAAAAATGCAAAAGCAAACGATCCACAGACTGTCATGATATAGATATGGCATTAATAAAAACTGTTATAAATAATATTTTAAAACCGTTCACATATATCTGTAATCTGTCGTTTACAACTGGCTGTTTTCCCCAAAAAATGAAAATAGCAAATATTATTCCATTATATAAAAATGCAAATAAGCATAAATTTACAAACTATAGGCCAATTTCCTTGCTGCCACAGTTTTCAAAAATTCTAGAAAAGCTATTTAATTCTCGATTGGAAGATTTTGTAGAAAAGCATCAAATAATAAACGACGCGCAATACGGTTTTAGAGCTAAACGGACTACAGCAATGGCACTAACACAAGCAGTCGCAGAGATAACAAATGCTCTGGATACAAAAAAATATGCAGTTGGAATATTCATTGACTTAAAAAAGGCTTTTGACACCATAAATCACTCAAATTTGGTCACGAAATTAGAAAAATATGGAATTAGAGGAATGGCTGGGAATTGGTTAAAAAGCTATTTAACAGGCCGAACTCAGTATGTAAAAATGGGAGGACATATTTCAGAAAAACTTGTTGTTTCGTGTGGTGTGCCTCAAGGGTCAGTATTGGGTCCTCAACTTTTCAATATCTATATAAATGATCTTTTCAATGTATCTAAGTTACTAAAGTTAATATTATTTGCAGACGACACAAATATTTTTTACAGTAGTGACAATGAGAGTGAACTTTTGAGTACTGTAAATGGTGAGCTCAAAAAAATTAAAAAATGGATGGATAGTAATAAATTGGTTTTAAATGTGGATAAAACAAAAGTGATGATATTTGGTAAACACGAGAGTAATCCAGGAAAACGAATACAGATAGACGATGTTCAATTGGAATATGTTACTGAATATACATTTTTAGGAGTGAAAATTGATAACAAGTTGACATGGAAACCACACATCAGACGTATAAAAACCAAAATTTCAAAAAACCTCTCAATTATAAATAAAGCGAAGCAATTTTTAGATCATGATGCACTCAGAACTTTATATTGTTCACTCGTACTCCCACATCTCACCGACTGTGTTGAAGTGTGGGGGAACACTTATCAGTGTACAATACACCCATTAGTTATCTTACAAAAAAGAGCGGTAAGAATCATACACAAAGCTGAATTTTTATCTCATACTAATAATCTGTTTATTCAATCAAATTTATTAAAATTTACTGATCTTGTCAAATATCATACCTTGTTAATTTTATTTAAAGCATTTAACTACTCACTACCAAGTACATTACAATGTTTTTTTACATTAAGAGAGTTCCATCATGGCATAAGAGGATTTGGAAATTTTACAGTACCCAAAGTTCGAACCACCAGGAAGAGTTTTTGTTTAACCATCTGTGGGGTGAAGTTGTGGAATAGCTTGCATGTTGAACACAAACAATGCAAAAATATTCAAAAATTCAAATTTACTTACAAACGCATGATCTTGATGCAGTACAGAGAGGGCGGGGCTTAATTATAATGGCCTATTATAATGGCTCAATATATATATATATATATATTGTAATTTATCTTATGTATGAGGGTTACTTAATTGTTTTGTTTGTTTTTGCTTTTTCATCTTCATTGTGTTAATTGTTTTTTTTTCCATTGCTGGTTGTCCAATAGATGAACAATAGCAGTTGTATTATGGGGGTGGGATTTAATAAGTTTTTCTTCTTCCCACTCCTTTTCAAGCACTGTATAATTTATTATTGCTATTTTTGTGTACATGAACTTTGGTGGTTGTTTGGACATATTTGTTGGGTTTTTTTGTTTTCTTGTACGCAGAAAGGTATAAGTTTGTTTTGTTTATTTTTATTCTGCTTGAAACAAATTAATAAATAAATAAAAATAAAAATAAATTTGATTAACTCCAATGCCATTTAAATATATGATTATTCTAATATAGTTACATTTTGACCATTTTTTTTAAAGATTTAGATTACACCAAATAATTATTATTTTACTTTTTTAAATCAGGCAGGTCTAAGGTTTTATTTTAGAACATTTCACAAGTGCAATTTCCAATGTTATATATTTAATATTTTAATTTTCATCAATAATTTTGAAGTCAGTTAAATTTGTTTTCAGCACATTGTCACAGCTCTGTTCTTGGAGGTCGTCGGCTCCTCTTTATCCCCAGTTGGCCTTTTCCCCTTTGCAAAGAAGCTCTCCCAAGATGTTTTTTTATTGACTCATTTTTGCTAGTTTACGGCTTTATTTTTGAGTAACGTATCGACTCCACAGGATCAGGAATCTGGGAGCTGAGGTCAGTCTGATAGAAGATTTAATGGATCCCAATGTCCAGCACGGGGAGCTGGGACTCATGTTCACCACACTGAAGGTAGGACCCCCCCCCCCCCCCAACACAAACACAGATACCACCTTTACACATCATATTCTGACCTGTACTTGTCGCTTACTCTTTGCACATTGGTAAAACACACAAAACTCAAATTGCGGGTGATAAATAAATCCTAGATATTTTGCTAAAATGATATTTAGAGGGTTGGGCAAGTTATTACTTGATGTTCCTCATCATCCTTTAACACTTAATGACTCTGTTGCAGGCCAGCTACATCCACATCCAGCAGGAGTCGACTACATAGTCAACCAAGAGCCATCGGAAACAGAGCCAGTCCAAGCCGCTGCCCCCTACTGGAGGACGCTGGACACTGCACGGGGGCGAGGCAGGCAGGTGGCAGTGGGAGGAGAGCGTTACTCCTTCACCTTCTGCCGTCAGGATAGCAAGGAGAAGCTCATTCACAGATTCTTTTTCCTGAAGATGGTATTCACAGTGAAGCAGCACATCGCCCTCTGCTGGACATTTTACAGACCTGCATTATTTCCACATCAGTATTTGGTTGTTACTGTAACATCAACGGGACTTATCACCTCTTTTTTCTTTTTATAATCATCACAAAATTATCACTTTTCACGACTTGACTGTATTTTCATTCTGTTTTCTGACCTCTATCAAGATTTCCAAGGTTAGAAAGTTGCTAACTGCATAAGTAAAATGTTGTTATTGTTTTTTTTTAAAGAAAAACATTCCTCAAAGTGGAACTCCAGGGTTTTAAACTCTATAAATGATATATTTCTACATTTTTCACTTCACAGAATTTTAATATTACAGCACAAATCGTTGAGTCTTTAAGCTAACCTTAAAACTATAGGAAAGGGAAAACTTAATTTTTGACTTCGCATCGTGTTCCTTTAAACATTAATATATTGCAAATTGAATGTTATTATGTACAGTATGTTAATCAAAATGCACCATGTCAGTAACGTCATCGGAGTGGAGGTAGTTCAAGACGAAGGACAGAGTTTAAATATCTTCATTTATTGTCACTTGTACCGCCTGTAGCACAAAGCCAACCTGTGTAAAGCTCTTAATATTTATAACTAAAACACCCGGTTAAAGTAATTAATGATGAGCACGGTGTCATTCCTCCTGGGAGGAGAGCGTCTCCACCCATGAATATCTGACAGCACCTTTCCCCTCTTCATCATTCTCATAGAACATCTTAACAGCATGCAGATTCTGTGAACATGGCAGCTCCACAACACGAGGTTTCCACGACGGCAAAGGTTTGGGTAAAACTGCACAAAGTGGACACAAGAGGAAAACCTTGGCTTTTATTAGTTTAGAAAACGGTGATGATGATGATGAAGTTTAATCTGACTCGAGACCAATCAACACCCTAAAATACACTAAAAAGCTTCAATGGGCTTCAGAGCAACTCATTTGATGAAAGCAAGTTGATCAGTTCTTAAATGAATGGACTTTATCAGCTTGGTCTTCCATTACGCACCGTAATTTATAAATCCTGATGCCTCCAAATCCTAATCCAGAGTCCAGTTATTGCTGGACTCTGGATTAGGTTATGTTTTTGCCAGCATTTGTTTGTCTGTCCGTCCGTCTGTTAGCAAGAGAACTCAAAATTTTCTGGACGGATCTTGATGTGATTTCCAGGAAATGTTTCCTGGATTATGGATCAGTTTGAAATTTTCAGTAACATTGCGGTCAGTGTCAGGAAAAACAAATGTACATTTTAACATTGGAAAAATTTTAAGGATTCAAAAATCCGTTAAAAATAATCTGATTCACTTTTACTTTTCATGGTTGGTGTATAAAGAACAATTTATAACCTTTTGGGGATGATCCAGATCACCATGGGGACGATGTAAATGTAATTATCAGGGGAATGAGCTGCTCGGCGGAGGTCTGCGCTCTCCGAGTGCTTTTCTAGTTCTATCTTAAATACCCGAGTAAATTTTCACAAAGCAATTTTGTTTTTGGACACTTTCAATAATATCTCTTATGAGGTTCTGCTTTTGCTGACCTTTAACAAGACGCTGTGGAGCTAGTAGTGGGAAAACGGATTTGTTGTATCTTCAAAAGCTACGGATCCAGATCCAGAAGAATCCACCGTTACTGGAAGTGTGCTTTTAGTGAATAACTTCGAAACTAACAATTATATCAACGCAAATCCAATCGCTAAAGTTCTGTTTTCATGGTTAAAGAATCTAAAAATATAGATAAAATAAATGTCAGGCCATTATTCTGGCGGTAAATCACAATATGGGGAGACTGATTGAATAGGGTTCTTAAAAATCATTTTTTTTACAAGTTAATAAACTGTTGTTTAAACAAAACCCTGGAGGTACAGTCGGTTAGTTTGTCTTTCTTTCGAATGACACGTTGTTTTTCTTCCTTTGATGGTGAAATCAGTACACAGCATCCACATTCAGAACCACTTCGGGCAGGCATGTACCCCTTAGATATTACTATTCATTCCTTTCTGGCAAAATAATAATCAACTTAGAATTCCTTTGCCGTGTATCTTTAAGAGGTTGTATGGCGTCCAGGCAAAGACGGTCCAACATCGCTAACGACAGTTTACAATGAATGTAGGTCTAATGTACAGCGTGGGAGAGTGATACAAGTTGACTGGTAAAAAAAAACAACCTCAGTTGCACTAAACCTCTGTTGAGTGTTAGTGATGTACTATTTTTTTTTACATCAAAATAACAGTGCATACTCAGTGTGCACCAGTATACGTTTCTACTCGGTATTAATACTGCTAAAGAAATGTAATGTTGCAATCTGAATATCATCTTAAACTCTTGTGAGAGAGGGTTTCCATCGTCTCTCGCTCTAATTCCAAACATCCCAAACGTTTGCTCTCGTGTTAATACGGCTGCTACAACCAGTTGTTAGGCCTGTTAGTCCAACGTAAGAGATAACGTTACGCAGGGCAGCAAACTATTTCAACTTAACCTTTGTAACTGTGAGGACAACAGTTCGACTTTTTGTTTGGTCTTTTTATTACACTATATAAGCATGATTTCTCCCACTCTATCTGCTCTCACAGGGCTGGCAGTGCAGACAATGCCCTCAGCTTTTGGCTTGCACTCGCCCTAAACAAGAAATAATAAATGGCTGTAAATAACAAACAGTAGCCAAACATGGACAAAAAAATGGGCTGATAATCAATTTATACTTAAAAATATATTTATTCTGCATCAGGATTCTCATAGAGAGAGAGAGAGAGAGAGAGAGAGGGGGGGGGGGGGGGGGGGGGAGACCAGGAGCAGACAAAAACAAAATGTAACATCTCAGCTGCTGAACAAGATACTGCTAAAGAGCTGCTATATAAAACTACAAATGCTAATGCTAGCGATTTGGACATACATCAGTGTTGAGGGTCCAGGTTCTGTCCGTGGTGATGCAGAACCTGGACCTGTGACCCTCAACACTGATATGGACATCAGTGTTGAGGGTCCAGGTTCTGCAGCACCACGGACAGAAGGACCTGCAGACAGAGAGACAGAAAGAGGGACAGACAGACTATCAGTGTAGTCCTCCTCACCAGCACCAGTATCAATGTTGTCTCACGCTCGTACGAGGATTACACTGATAGTCTGTCTGTCCCTCTTTCTGTCTCTCTGTCTGCAGGTCCTTCTGTCCGCGGTGCTGCGGAACCTGGACCTGTAGCCCTCAACACTGATGTCCACATTGTAGGGAATTTCCATATTAGATGGGATTCCATAATGTGATTACATGCCGACACCACTAGGAACGCACTACATTTAGTTTGTTATTGTAATGACTGATTTCAATTGAACGCATCACAGCAGTGACGTCACACAACACAGATAAGCATGGGCTTCGATTGGCTGGGGCGGGACCCCCACCTTGAGGAGGATGGACTCATGGACATTGAAAGACGCGGACGCAGAGGGCGGCCCTTTGTTCGGACCTGAGACAGACACACGGAGCAGGATCGAACCTCAGCGCTGATATCTGAACCAACTTGTATTGATCTGCATATTATATAAATATCTTAATCATGACCCAAATCCTCTTTATTGACTACGCACCCACACGGAGAAGAAGAACCGGGGAGGGTTAAGGAAAACCCTAACAACATCGCTAGCATTAGCATTTGTAGTTTTATACAGCAGCTCTTTAGCAGTATCTTGTTCAGCAGCCTCTATGTTACGTTTCTGTAGGGTTTCACCAAACCCTCTTCTGGTTCTTTGTTCTCCTTAGTGGGTGCGTGTCAATGAGGAGAATGTGGGTTTAGATTAAGACATTTATATCATTAACAGATCAGCTAGTTCGGATTTATCAGCGCTGGATTCCAACGTAGCTCTCGTGCCCGCGCTTCGTGTCCGGCCTTCCCCCCTGAAGGCCGGACTTTGCCCCAGCCAATCTAAGCCCATGTTTATCTGCCCTCCCTCTCTCTCTCCCTCCCCCCCCCCCCCCTCCCTCTCTCTCCTTCTCAACCCAGTCGATTACTGGGTCTGTTGGAGCCTACTCCAGCAGTTTATGGGCGTGTGGTACACCACGGATGAGTCGCCAGCTTATCTTAGGACCATTGCTGGAGCTTGAACTCACACTGAATTAAAATTCAATGTTGTCTCAAGATGGAGTTTTAAAACTCATGAAGGAAGGTGCTGATACATTCTTCATCCATGGTCCTTTGATTTGCCTCCTGTTGTTTCTCATTCACGCGGCATATGTGCCGAGCCAAAAGCATCTGGTTGATTTTCCTTGCATCTGGATTTTGTAATAGTTTTTTCATTGTCTTGGCATCAAACCTCGCTACTTCCTCAGGTGACAACACCCCCTTTGGTGTCTGCTCTTTAGGCTTTGGTGGCATTTGGTCGGCAATCCAAGCATTAATTTTTTTCTGTCTCATGACATTCCTTTTACTGAATGTTGTTGGAATGTTGTCCAACAGTTCCTTTACGGAAGGGTTCCTTTGTGTTGACAAGTTCATCATCATCGTCGGCTTTGATTTCTTCATATTTATATGTTTTCTCATCTTAATTGTTTTAATGTTAAAATCCTTTGATGTTCAAAGCAATTTCCTTGAACCTTGATGTTCAAAGCAATTTCAAGATCAGAAATTTGTATCCACTTTGAATTCCCATTACAAATGTCTTTAACCTTTAAATTGCTTTGAAGTCACAGTTAGGTTTATGAGTGATATTTGCCTTGCAGATATTTACCTCCACTGAGAGGTGGGGGTTATGTGATCGTCCTCAGAGAGCGCAGACTGCCGATCAGCTCATTCCTCATAATTAGTCACCAAAAGGTTAAAAATTGTTCTTGGTGTCTTTATACACCAACCATTGAAGTAAAAGTGACTCGGAGTTTGTGTAATTTTTAACAGATCTTTGAATCCGCAAAGGAGGTTTTCAATGTTAGAATGCAACTGCTCCAGAATCCAGGATCGCTTCTGGATCAGGACAAAAATTTAATAATCTGTTCCTGGTATGATGTCATCACGATCCCTCCAGAACCTTTTGAGTTATCTTGCTAATGGATGGACAGACAGACAGGCAGATGCCAGCGATTACATAACCTCTGTGAAAGCGTACACCAACAATTTCAAACAATAATATGTGGCTAGAGGTGGCCCGGTGGCGCAGTGGTAAGCGCTGTTGCATCACAGCAAGGAGGTCGCAGGTTTGAATCCAACTTGTGGCCTTTCTGTGCGGAGTTTGCGTGTTCTCCCCGTGTCTGCGTGGGTTCTCTCTGGGTTCTCCGGCTTCCTCCCACCACCAAAAACATGCAGCTTAAGCTGATTGGTGACGCTACATTCCCCGTAGGTGTGTGTGTGTGTCTGTGTGTGTGTGTAGCTGATTGTCTGTCTCTGTGTTGAACTGGTCACTGCTTTTTATTTAAACAACATTTTATTTTTACGGTTTGTGTTCAATGCAAAATATATATATATATTAATGAGGGAAAACAAATTATTTCCATTGTTGTTTGTGATAAAATTTGAATGAATTCAAAAGTGAAACAAAATGATGAGCGCCATGTGTTAATGCACGCCTAAAAAAAAGAGTCCAAATGTAATTAAATTAAACTAAATCAAGCTTAAATGAAGTAAATATTGTTTCTTCTTTTGGAGGGGAAGTCCTGCCCATGTTTGACTGTTTTTATGAAAATGATACACATCTGGAAGCATTATATTTTATTTTTTGCTTCCAGCTGTGTACCTGAGCTTATTGACCCCGGAAACGATCAGTGTTGTTCACAAAACTGAGCAACATGGACCGAGCTGCTGGTGTGTGTGAGGTGCAGTAAATGCAGTCAGACTGTCTGGCTCTGCAGCTTCAATCCTGCTGGGGAGCAGGAAGTCAGCAAAAGAGTCTGGCAATCACACAAAAGGGGGGGGGGCGCGTCTGGACGACTTTAGAGCCGGTAACCGACTTCTATTTCATTCAAACAGAACTCTTATTGTTTGTGTCACATCCTCACATGCAAACGTCAACACAAACATCAACACGTCATGGCGTGGTTCTGGGGTGTTTTTCCACTGCTAACTACTGTTTGCTCTCCTGCTGGGCGATGTTGCTGCTCAACAGGGTGTTTGATCTATCATTTTCAGAGCAGGTTTGCAGCAAACCAATCAGACCTTAGGTCAGATTTACAGCATTAGACACTGAAAACAGATCCAAAACCAGCCTACAGGCCTCGGGGAGCAAGAATGACGTCCTGGATATGGATAATAAAGTCTCCCACAGCTGCTGCGCTGCGTTCTGACTGCCGTCCTTCAGACCTGTTTGCTAGTTGTCACCCAGAAATGTTGTAAATGTTCTCCGTCTGCATTTTGTCTGGTGAAACAAAAGGAGGAAACAGGTCAACCTGTATCTGGTCTGTAAAATAACTTCAACATCTTCAGATCCGACTCGTCGCTGCCTCCCCTTCTTCTTATGTTCCTCTTCACAGACGTACTGAATTCAGTATATTTATGGAGATGATTTTAAATACTGGAACATCTTTTTAATACCGGTAAATCAGATTAAAAATAACTCCAGAGCTCACTACACACATTTTAAAATTGGAATAGATTGTAAATTTGATTAACTCCAATGCCATTTAAATATATAATTATTCTAATATAGTTACATTTTGACCATTTTTTTAAAACATTTAGATTACACCAAATAATTATTATTTTACTTTTTTAAATCAGGCAGGTCTAAGGTTTTATTTTAGAACATTTCACAAGTGCAGTTTCCAATGTTATATATTTAATATTTTAATTTTCATCAATCATTTTGAAGTCAGTTAAATTTGTTTTCAGCACATTGTCACAGCTCTGTTCTTGGAGGTCGTCGGCTCCTCTTTATCCCCAGTTGGCCTTTTCCCCTTTGCAAAGAAGCTCTCCCAAGATGTTTTTTTATTGACTCATTTTTGCTAGTTTACGGCTTTATTTTTGAGTAACGTATCGACTCCACAGGATCAGGAATCTGGGAGCTGAGGTCAGTCTGATAGAAGATTTAATGGATCCCAATGTCCAGCACGGGGAGCTGGGACTCATGTTCACCACACTGAAGGTAGGACCCCCGCCCCCCCCCCAACACAAACACAGATACCACCTTTACACATCATATTCTGACCTGTACTTGTCGCTTACTCTTTGCACATTGGTAAAACACACAAAACTCAAATTGCGGGTGATAAATAAATCCTAGATATTTTGCTAAAATGATATTTAGAGGGTTGGGCAAGTTATTACTTGATGTTCCTCATCATCCTTTAACACTTAATGACTCTGTTGCAGGCCAGCTACATCCACATCCAGCAGGAGTCGACTACATAGTCAACCAAGAGCCATCGGAAACAGAGCCAGTCCAAACCGCTGCCCCCTACTGGAGGACGCTGGACACTGCACGGGGGCGAGGCAGGCAGGTGGCAGTGGGAGGAGAGCGTTACTCCTTCACCTTCTGCCGTCAGGATAGCAAGGAGAAGCTCATTCACAGATTCTTTTTCCTGAAGATGGTATTCACAGTGAAGCAGCACATCGCCCTCTGCTGGACATTTTACAGACCTGCATTATTTCCACATCAGTATTTGGTTGTTACTGTAACATCAACGGGACTTATCACCTCTTTTTTCTTTTTATAATCACAAAATTATCACTTTTCACGACTTGACTGTATTTTCATTCTGTTTTCTGACCTCTATCAAGATTTCCAAGGTTAGAAAGTTGCTAACTGCATAAGTAAAATGTTGTTGTTTTTTTTTAAAGAAAAACATTCCTCAAAGTGGAACTCCAGGGTTTTAAACTCTATAAATGATATATTTCTACATTTTTCACTTCACAGAATTTTAATATTACAGCACAAATTGTTGAGTCTTTAAGCTAACCATAAAACTATAGGAAAGGTAAGACTTAATTTTTGAAGACGCATCGTGTTCCTTTAAACATTAATATATTGCAAATTGAATGTTATAATGTACAGTATGTTGCAGCCCCCGGCGTCGAAATAAGTGCAGAGAGTCACCAACGGGTGTAGTTGCTTTGCGTACTTTATTCAAGCACTTTCAAGCACCTTCAAACACCTTCAAACACCGTGAAACTAAATAATCAAACAAAAACATAACCACTCGTCAGTGCATACTTCGTTTCGACATAACGGTCAGATTGCAGGGTACAGCATATTGCATTGGACATACCTCGCTCTGCATACCAAGGGTGCAAACTCGTAAAATATCGTTTGGCGCTCTTCTTTGGCGTCGGGTTATTAGCGCACCATGTCCCTGTCTCGGCGCTTGCAGAGACCAGCTGTTCGTCACGCGCCCGCCGGCGGAACTCTTCCGGCTTTATACGCGGTTCCATACATGTTCCGGGGCTTGCAGCGTCGCCCCAGTCACGTGACACGTCATGCGTCATAGACGGACACTTACACTCCCACCAAATCATGCTATGATGAATGAACTCAGGTAAACGTCAGTTAAACAAGAAGGAATCATACATGATTTGCAAACCGATAAAGAAAATCACATCAATGCATACAAATAAACAACATGTCTGAGGTCAGCGTTTCGTCAAAACGACGGCAAAATAAATTAATTTTCGAGGAGAAGTACAAGTTTTTGGACAGGCCGTTCAATGATCGAATATTTAGAGGGACGGTCTCTTCTCCCTGTTAATTTCCGTTCCCCTACTCGTACCTTGACCCGATGGACTAAGCCATCGGTTCCCTTTGTGGTTTCCACTACACGTCCAAGGTGCCACTCGTTCCTAGGTAGTGCATCTTCCTTGATGATGACTATGTCATCAACTTTCAGGTTGCGCCGGGGTAGATGCCACTTCTGCCTTAAGGAGATGTTTAGGAGGTACTCCCTTTTCCATCGGCTCCAGAACTGTTCAACCAGATACTGGACCCTGCGCCACCTTTTTGCAGCGTACAGTTCCTCCTTCCCAAACTTTCCCGGGGGTGGTAGTGCAGATTTAGATTTCATTAAAATGAGGTGGCTTGGGGTCAACGAGGTGTCCGCCCTGACTACGTTACCAAAATATTGAGGATGGTAACATCTGGGTATTGTGATACCTTTTAACTGTTGGAGACCCTCCTTCCACTTCTCCCACCGTAAGCGCAAGTCCTCAGGAATTGGATCATCCCATCCAATGCCTTTTCGACACAATCCCTGCAGAATGCGTTTACCACTCAGGGTAAAGGGAGCTACAAACCCCGGTGGATCATACAGAGAAGCTACAACTGACAGGAGGCCACGGCGTGTAGGGGGGTGGTCTTTTGCCTCAATGCTGAAAGCGAAGGTGTCCTTCTCTAGAGACGACTGGATGCCAAGTGTGCGACTATCAGGAGTTGGATTAAGGTGAAGGGGGCCTCTTGTCACTGCTCTTTCGGAAGGCGCCACACACGAGAGCACTTCCTTCCTATTCGAGTCGAATCTATGTAGACGCAGGCCCGCAACCCTGCAAAGCTGTGGTGCCTCAATGATTAGTTGCTGCGCCTCTTTCACCGTTGGAACACTAATTAACCCATCATCCACGTAGAAATTCTTCTCCACAAAGGCTGAAGCTAAAGGGTGACTGGCCTTATGCTGCTGTGCTAAATACTTGAGGCCAAAGTTGGCACAACCAGGAGATGAGGCAGCACCGAAGAGATGTACTCTCATCCTATACTCCTCAGGTTCTGTTTCCAACTGCCCATCCACCCACCAAAGGAATCTCAGGTAGTTGCGGACTTCTGGTGAAACATAGAACTGATGGAACATCCTTTCGATGTCACAAATGACAGCTGCTGTTTCCTTCCTAAACCGACAGAGAACCCCCACTAGGGAGTTAATCAAATCAGGGCCTGTCAATAAAGTGTCATTCAAAGAAATGCCACGAAATTTTGCTGAGCAGTCAAATACAACTCTTAACTTGTCTGGCTTCCTGGGATGGTACACTCCATGATGTGGGATGTACCACACAATTTCTTCTTCAGAAGGTGGAGGAACTTGCTCTGCATCACCTTTGTCAACCATGTCTCGCACGAAGGCTCTGTAACGGTCGAAATACTGTTTGTTGGTCTTTAACTTCCTTTTTAGGTGTTGTAAACGAATAGTAGCCAGCTTCCTGTTGTTTGGGAGGAAAGGTGGACCACTGCTTTTGAAGGGAAGGAGCATCTCGTAATGCCCGTCTTTCCTCTGCTTGATGGAATTACTAAGCAAGTGAATGAAATAGACATCATCCTGGGACACAAACTTTTCTTCATAGTTTCTTTCCTGGAAATCTGACTCTAGAATTTTGAGCACGTCGTTGGTATGTGGTACTGGTATTTCCTTTACAGAGACTCGATGCACAAAACTCTGATTACCCTGCCTATCTAAATGGGGATTGGTTGATCCTACAATGCTCCAGCCGAGCACCGTTCTTTGAGCAAACGGTTCGTTTCCCTCACCCATGATCACCTCTAAGGGAGCCAGTGCTGATGGGCAATTACAACCAATCAACAGCCCCACCTCGCAGTCCTGAAGCGGTGGTAGCTTTCCTGCGAGGTGCTGCAGATGACGCCACCTAGACGCGGTACCTCTAGTGGGAATATGAGACCCGTCAACCGGTATACAGTCCCTCGTATAGGCCTGGTGTACTTTAACGTAGGTTTCAGAGCCAAGACCCCGAACCTGTAGACCACTGGTGCTGTTGCTTGATATTACTGTGTTGACAGCTGTCATGGTACTGAGTCTGAGTTGTACTGGTTGAAAGGCTACGTCAAGTTCTGATACTAAATTCCCCAGAATAAAGGTGGAGTCGCTCTGCGTGTCAAGAAGAGCGTATGTGAGAATTTCTCTTTGGGGCTCTGTTACCGATGATACAAAGACTGGAACAATGCTAGAGGTGACAGATGCGTTATGTGTCATTGTATGGGTTATAACCTTATGAATTGCTTTCCTGGCTGACTCACTTGTGGCTACAGAATCTCTACTCGATGGCTTCTCTATATGCAAGGCGGTTGGATGACGTCGACCACATATGCTGCAAGTATGCCGCCTTTTGCAGTCTTTACTGCTGTGTCCCTTCCTCAAACAGCCAAAGCAGAGACGGTTTTCAAAGATGAAGGTTTTCTTCTCGTCTGCGTTCTTTGCTGCGAAGGTTGGACACTTAGCAACCCCATGCGTTCTATCTCTACAGACTCTACAGGGTGGTCGAGGATGTGAATATTCTAATGATTCTGGGGGAGGATTATTCAATTGAGTCCCTGTGTTAAATGCTTTAGCTTTCCTCTGAAACCTTTCATCTGTTAGTTTGATGTTCAGTAAGAGGGGGGAGGAAATGGGATTACATGCTATTCGAGCTTCCTTCTGCATGAACTCTGTGAACTGTATAAAGCTGGGGTATTCACCGAATCTATCTAGCTCATCTACAACGCTACGGCTCCATCTGCGCACCATCCACTCAGGCAGTTTCTTAAGGAGTTTATGGTTCTCCTCACAGTCGTTCAGGATGGACAGTCCTTTAACATGGGGAATGGCTTCAGCACACCCTTGAAGAAAATCAGCAAACTCTCTGATTGCTCTCGGTTCATTAGCCGGTATCTTCGGCCACTTCGTGAGCTTCTCTCTGAAGGCCCTTTGGACAACAAAAGGACTTCCATACCTGTCTTCTAGAACTGCCCAGGCGCCCTGATATGCAGCACTGGAGTTGCGGTAGAAAAATCCCTCCACAGATTTCCGTGCCTCGCCTGCAAGATAATTCTTTAAATAAAACATTTTCTCACTAAGTGGGAGGGGTTTCTGGTCAATAAGGGCGTTGAAGGATATCTTCCAGTCTATGAATTTTAAAGGGTCACCAGAAAATATTGCTGGTTCTGGGACAGGCAAGCGGCTCAATATTAATGCGCTTGCGATTGCTTGTGCCAGGCTGGCATCCTGCACAATTGGCGTTTCAGGAGGTGCAGGGCGAGGCTGGAATGGCGTTGCTTGTGGGTTATGGCGGTCAGGATAACTCAAAATGCCATCAGACCCCTCTTCGCGTACTTCAAGCTGATGTAAAATTGTTTTTTCTTGTGCCAGCCTCGCTTTAATCTCATCCTCTTCCTGTTTGATTTCTGCCTTCATCTGTGCTTCCTTGAGCTTCCATTCACATTCCAGTTCGTGAACCTTCGCTTGTTGTGCATGCACTCTTTTCACTGCCTCTGCATGCTTTTGTTTGTCGACAAGGTCTGCTTTAGCATCTGCATCTCTGCTGGAACGTCTGGAGCTGCCATTCTCTCGTGAAAGCACGGTTTCTGTGTCTGTTGTCCCAAATACAGACCCGTACTCCCCTTTACTTAATACCATCCGCACCCTTTCCTTCTCCAGTCGGTCATTAAATTCTCCAGCTCCGCTCCCTAGTCGCCTACTGGTGAGGTCGCAAATCTCTGCGGTCAGGGTGCCACATGCATCCATTCGCTTAACAACATCTGGGTTGGAGGTATGGTTGCGGCGGATTGCCTCATAATGCTGGGATACTGTATCATGCCTGGATTTTATGCTCCTCTCGCTTTCTTCCAGGTCTTCAGCTGAACAGAAGGACTTCAATCCTCTTCTAATTTCCTTGGCAGTTTTCTTCCAGAACTCATAGGCCTTGTAGAAAGCCTTTTCAAACTTCTGCGCCTTCTGTTTATGCAATTCTAGGCCCTTTTCTGTTAGCTGGCGCTCACGAGAGCTGGACCTCTCCTGTTGTGGCTCTAGGGGTTTGTCTGTTTCTTCCGCTAATGATAGCATCTTGGTTCTTTCGCAACTATTTCTGCTATCTCGTCCTATCCGGCGTCGAGTTTTAGCGGGTAGTAGCTGTAGTGACTACTACTTCTAAACAATACGGTTACCACTAACCTCAGACATTTACACCTTCAGAACACAACACTGAGCAAGCATACACGATAAGAATATATAGACAAAACACTGGGAATAATATATTCTTATGTTTCAGACAGTCATCTCTTTCAAAACGTCATACGGTTTAGAACTGGAGGTATTCTAACAAACAATAGGCTCTAACAACACACATCAGCCTCTATAAATCCATATCTTCACACAATCAATCAGTAATATCCAAAAAACCCTTATTGAAAATATAAACTGATTGTCCAATATGAGGTGGATTAGCAGAGAATCACGTTTATTTCTCTTACCACCCCATTCTTCATTGTAGATATGCGGCTTGCATCAAGTTTTAGCCTCCAGGCGACAACAGTCTTTTGAGTCAGGCGTGGCGTCCGAACAGCGTGCAGCGCGCCTCAGGTTTCCAGGTGTTTGATGAACGGCGCAGGACCCGCGTCGTGGATGGCTCAGCTGTTGCAGCGAGTTTCACTGTTGCAGCCCCCGGCGTCGAAATAAGTGCAGAGAGTCACCAACGGGTGTAGTTGCTTTGCGTACTTTATTCAAGCACTTTCAAGCACCTTCAAACACCGTGAAACTAAATAATCAAACAAAAACATAACCACTCGTCAGTGCATACTTCGTTTCGACATAACGGTCAGATTGCAGGGTACAGCATATTGCATCGGACATACCTCGCTCTGCATACCAAGGGTGCAAACTCGTAAAATATCGTTTGGCGCTCTTCTTTGGCGTCGGGTTATTAGCGCACCATGTCCCTGTCTCGGCGCTTGCAGAGACCAGCTGTTCGTCACGCGCCCGCCGGCGGAACTCTTCCGGCTTTATACGCGGTTCCATACATGTTCCGGGGCTTGCAGCGTCGCCCCAGTCACGTGACACGTCATGCGTCATAGACGGACACTTACACAGTATGTTAATCAAAATGCACCATGTCAGTAACGTCATCGGAGTGGAGGTAGTTCAAGACGAAGGACAGAGTTTAAATATCTTCATTTATTGTCACTTGTACCGCCTGTAGCACAAAGCCAACCTGTGTAAAGCTCTTAATATTTATAACTAAAACACCCGGTTAAAGTAATTAATGATGAGCACGGTGTCATTCCTCCTGGGAGGAGAGCGTCTCCACCCATGAATATCTGACAGCACCTTTCCCCTCTTCATCATTCTCATAGAACATCTTAACAGCATGCAGATTCTGTGAACATGGCAGCTCCACAACACGAGGTTTCCACAACGGCAAAGGTTTGGGTAAAACTGCACAAAGTGGACACAAGAGGAAAACCTTGGCTTTTATTAGTTTAGAAAACAGTGATGATGATGATGAAGTTTAATCTGACTCGAGACCAATCAACACCCTAAAATACACTAAAAAGCTTCAATGGGCTTCAGAGCAACTCATTTGATGAAAGCAAGTTGATCAGTTCTTAAATGAATGGACTTTATCGGCTTGGTCTTCCATTACGCACCGTAATTTATAAATCCTGATGCCTCCAAATCCTAATCCAGAGTCCAGTTATTGCTGGACTCTGGATTAGGTTATGTTTTTGCCAGCATTTGTTTGTTTGTTCGTCCGTCTGTTAGCAAGAGAACTCAAAATGTTCTGGACGGATCTTGATGTGATTTCCAGGAAATGTTTCCTGGATTATGGATCAGTTTGAAATTTTCAGTAACATTGCGGTCAGTGTCAGGAAAAACAAATGTACATTTTAACATTGGAAAAATTTTAAGGATTCAAAAATCTGTTAAAAATAATCTGATTCACTTTTACTTTTCATGGTTGGTGTATAAAGAACAATTTATAACCTTTTGGGGATGATCCAGATCACCATGGGGACGATGTAAATGTAATTATCAGGGGAATGAGCTGCTCGGCGGAGGTCTGCGCTCTCCGAGTGCTTTTCTAGTTCTATCTTAAATACCCGAGTAAATTTTCACAAAGCAATTTTGTTTTTGGACACTTTCAATAATATCTCTTATGAGGTTCTGCTTTTGCTGACCTTTAACAAGACGCTGTGGAGCTAGTAGTGGGAAAACGGATTTGTTGTAACTTCAAAAGCTACGGATCCAGATCCAGAAGAATCCACCGTTACTGGAAGTGTGCTTCTAGTGAATAACTTCTAAACTAACAATTATATCAACGCGAATCCAATCGCTAAAGTTCTGTTTTCATGGTTAAAGAATCTAAAAATATAGATAAAATAAATGTCAGGCCATTATTCTGGCGGTAAATCACAATATGGGGAGACTGATTGAATAGGGTTCTTAAAAATCATTTTTTTACAAGTTAATAAACTGTTGTTTAAACAAAACCCTGGAGGTACAGTCGGTTAGTTTGTCTTTCTTTCAAATGACACATTGTTTTTCTTCCTTTGATGGTGAAATCAGTACACAGCATCCACATTCAGAACCACTTCGGGCAGGCATGTACCCCTTAGATCTTACTATTCATTCCTTTCTGGCAAAATAATAATCAACTTGGAATTCCTTTGCCGTGTATCTTTAAGAGGTTGTATGGCGTCCAGGCAAAGACGGTCCAACATCGCTAACGACAGTTTACAATGAATGTAGGTCTAATGTACAGCGTGGGAGAGTGATACAAGTTGACTGGCAAAAAAAAACAACCTCAGTTGCACTAAACCTCTGTTGAGTGTTAGTGATGTACTATTTTTTTTTACATCAAAATAACAGTGCATACTCAGGGTGCACCAGTATACGTTTCTACTCGGTATTAATACTGCTAAAGAAATGTAATGTTGCAATCTGAATATCATCTTAAACTCTTGTGAGAGAGGGTTTCCATCGTCTCTCGCTCTAATTCCAAACATCCCAAACGTTTGCTCTCGTGTTAATACGGCTGCTACAACCAGTTGTTAGGCCTGTTAGTCCAACGTAAGAGATAACGTTACGCAGGGCAGCACACTATTTCAACTTAACCTTTGTAACTGTGAGGACAACAGTTCGACTTTTTGCTTGGTCTTTTTATTAATTCAATTCAATTCAGTTTTATTTATATAGCGCCAGATCACAACATAAAGTCATCTCAAGGCACTTTACAGGATTAGCAGGGAAAGACCTGCAGGGAAACACAGAACCCAACTTGACCCACAAGAGCAACGGAGGCAAGGAAAAACTTCCCTTTAACGGGCAGAAACCTTGGACAGAACCTAGGCTCATGGTGGACGGCCATCTGTCTGGCCGGCTGGGTTGAGAGAGAGAGAAAGAGAGAGAGAGAGAGAATGGCAGGTCGGAGACGAGTCAAGGAGATGGATAGGGAAGTGATAGTGAGACAGAGCAGGAGCAGACAAAAACTAAATGCTAATGCTAGCGACGTGGACTTCAGTGTTGAGGGACACAGGTCCAGGTTCTGCAGCACCACGGACAGAAGGACCTGAAAGAGAGAGAGGGACAAACAGCGGGAGAGAGCGAACTAGACTACGGGGAATAGAGACATATTGCACACATCTATTTATAACATAAATATAAATAATCAGATAAAGGGGGAGGAGCTCAGTGTGTCATGATGTTAAGCCACCAATGCTGCCTAATGACAGCAGATTGATTATACTGATTACTGCATTGATTAGTTATAAGCTTTGTTAAAAAGGAAAGTCTTTAATCTATTCTTGAACATAGAGATGGTGTCTGTCTCACGAACCAAAACGGGGAGCCGATTCCACAATAAAGGAGCTTGATAACTGAACGCTCTGCCCCCCTGTCTGCTCTTGGAAATTTTTGGAACCACGAGCAGGCCAGCGTTTTGGGACCGCAGGGTCCTAGTGGGGCAATACGGGATAATCATCTCTGTAAGGTAAGGAGGGGCCTGGCCAGTGAGGGCTTTAAAAGTAAGTAGAAGGATTTTATATTCAATCCGTTCCCTAACAGGAAGCCAATGCAGAGACGCCAGAACAGGGGAAATGTGTTCTCTCAGTCTGGTCCCCGTCAAAACACGAGCTGCTGCATTCTGGATTAGCTGGAGATGTTTAATAGACTTTTTTGGGCAGCCGGACAGTAAGGAGTTGCAGTAGTCCAGTCTGGAAGTCACAAAAGCATGGACTATTTTTTTCTGCATCTTTTCGGGTTAGTAGGTGCCTGACTTTGAAATATTCCGAAGGTGAAAGAACGCAGTCCTTGAAATATGCTTTATCTGGGACTGAAATGACAGGTCCTGATCAAAGATTACACCCAGATTCTTGGCAGTGGTGCTGGTGGACACTGAGACGCCATCTAGTTCAACTACAACACTAGAACAGACATTTCTGAGATGCTTTGGCCCAAGAACCAGAACCTCAGTTTTATTTAGATTTAATAACAGGAAGTTCTCGGTCATCCAGGAGTTAATGTCCTTAAGGCACGTCTGAAGTCTAACCAACTGATCGACTTTGTCTGGCTGAACGGACAGGTACAATTGAGTATCGTCCGCATAGCAGTGGAAATTTATGCTATGTTTCTTAATAATGTTACCTAAGGGTAGCATATACAGCGTGAACAGAATAGGTCCAAGCACTGAACCCTGTGGAACTCCATATTTAACTTCAGTGTACGTAGAAGATTCATCATGAACACGTACAAACTGAAATCTATCAGATAAATATGATCTAAACCAGTTTAATGCAGATCCTCTAACACCAACAGACTGTTCCAGCCTCTGTAACAGAATCTGATGATCTATTGTGTCAAAGGCTGCGCTGAGATCTAATAAAATAAGCACGGAGACAAGTCCATTATCAGACGCTATTAAAAGGTCATTGGTGACTTTAACTAATGCTGTCTCTGTGCTATGATGAGTTCTGAAACCCGACTGGAAAACCTCAAATAACTGATTGTCTTGTAAGAATTCACACAGCTGACTGGAAACTGCTTTCTCTAAAAGCTTTGACAGGAATGGAAGGTTTGAAATTGGCCGATAGTTAGCCAAGACATCAGCATCTAATGTTGGTTTTTTGAGAAGCGGTTTAATGACCGCTGTTTTAAAAGACTTGGGTACATAGCCTGTGAGTAGGGATAGATTAATTATATTTAGCAAAGCAATACTGATTGAGGGGAAGACTTCTTTAAGTAGCTTAGTTGGGACCGGGTCTAAGAGACAAGAGCACGGTTTAGATGAGGCAATAGCTGCACTCATTTGCTGCAAGTTAATGGGGGTGAAGCTATCCAAGTAACCATCAAGAGTAACAGCCGTATCTCTACTTCCATTGCCAGGGGGGGGGTCAATGCCACACGAAGGCAGACGCTGATGAATGACGTCCCTGATCGATTCGATTTTGGTACTGAAGAAGTTCATGAAATCTTCACTACTGAGACCTATCGGGACAAAAGGGTCAACAGAGCTGGCGCTTTGTGTCAGCCTAGCTACGGTGTCAAAGAGAAACCTCGGATTAGATTTGTTCTCTTCTATTAGAGATGAGTAATATGCACCTCTTGCCTTGCGGAGCGTCTTCCTGTACATTTTCAGGCTGTTTTTCCAGATTAAACAAGACTCCTCCAATTTAGTTGAGCGCCACCTTCTCTCCAGTCTTCGGGATGTTTGTTTTAACAATCTAATTTCAGAATTGAACCACGGAGCTTTCCTTTTTGGTTTTAGTTTTTTAATTCTTAAGGGGGCGATGGAGTCAAGCGTCGTGCGCATCAAGTCCCCAGCACCACCTACAAGATGATCTATGTGGGAGGGGCTAAAGTTACCACACGACTCCTCAGTAATGTTAAGGCTTGATAAAGAGTTTAATGCTGACGGGATCACTTCTTTGAATTTAGCAATAGCACCATCAGACAGACATCTAGTCAAGGCAGTTCTGTTTGATGGAACGTAGTCCAATAATACAAACGTAAAAGTGATGAACTTGTGGTCTGATAAAAAAGGGTTCAGTGGAAATACGATTAATTGATCAATATCAATACCATACGTGAGAACCAGATCCAAGGTGTGATTAAAGCTGTGGGTGGGTTCGTTCACTATCTGGGAGAAGCCAATTGAGTCCAGTAATGAGAGGAAGGCAGTAGCAAGGCAGTCGTCACTGACATCTACATGAATGTTAAAATCTCCCACAACAAGTATCTGTTCTGCTTTCAGAACTAAGCTTGTTAAAAATTCTGAAAATTCTGACATGAAATCATTATTACACTATACAAGCATGATTTCTCCCACTCTATCTGCTCTCACAGGGCTGGCAGTGCAGACAATGCCCTCAGCTTTTGGCTTGCACTCGCCCTAAACAAGAAATAATAAATAGCTGTAAATAACAAACAGTAGCCAAACATGGACAAAAAAATGGGCTGATAATCAGTTTATACTTAAAAATATATTTATTCTGCATCAGGATTCTCAGAGAGAGAGAGAGAGAGAGAGAGAGAGAGAGAGGGGGAGAGAGCAGGAGCAGACAAAAACAAAATGTAACATCTCAGCTGCTGAACAAGATACTGCTAAAGAGCTGCTATATAAAACTACAAATGCTAATGCTAGCGATTGGGACATCAGTGTTGAGGGTCCAGGTTCTGTCCGTGGTGATGCAGAACCTGGACCTGTGACCCTCAACACTGATATGGACATCAGTGTTGAGGGTCCAGGTTCTGCAGCACCACGGACAGAAGGACCTGCAGACAGAGAGACAGAAAGAGGGACAGACAGACTATCAGTGCAATCCTCCTCACCAGCACCAGTATCAATGTTGTCTCACGCTCGTACGAGGATTACACTGATAGTCTGTCTGTCCCTCTTTCTGTCTCTCTGTCTGCAGGTCCTTCTGTCCGCGGTGCTGCAGAACCTGGACCTGTGTCCCTCAACACTGATGTCCACATTGTAGGGAATTTCCATATTAGATGGGATTCCATAATGTGATTACATGCCGACACCACTAGGAACGCACTACATTTAGTTTGTTATTGTAATGACTGATTTCAATTGAACGCATCACAGCAGTGACGTCACACAACACAGATAAGCATGGGCTTAGATTGGCTGGGGCGGGACCCCCACCTTGAGGAGGATGGACTCATGGACATTGAAAGACGCGGACGCAGAGGGCGGCCCTTTGTTCGGACCTGAGACAGACACACGGAGCAGGATCGAACCTCAGCGCTGATATCTGAACCAACTTGTATTGATCTGCATATTATATAAATATCTTAATCATGACCCAAATCCTCTTTATTGACTACGCACCCACACGGAAAAGAAGAACCGGGGAGGGTTAAGGAAAACCCTAACAACATCGCTAGCATTAGCGTTTGTAGTTTTATACAGCAGCTCTTTAGCAGTATCTTGTTCAGCAGCCTCTATGTTACGTTTCTGTAGGGTTTCACCAAACCCTCTTCCGGTTCTTTGTTCTCCTTAGTGGGTGCGTGTCAATGAGGAGAATGTGGGTTTAGATTAAGACATTTATATCATTAACAGATCAGCTAGTTCGGATTTATCAGCGCTGGATTCCAACATAGCTCTCGTTCCCGCGCTTTGTGTCCGGCCTTCCCCCCTGAAGGCCGGACTTTGCCCCAGCCAATCTAAGCCCATGTTTATCTGCCCTCCCTCTCTCTCTCCCTCCCGCCCCCCCCCCTCTCCATCCCTCCCTCTCTCTCCCTCTCTGCCCCCCCCCCCCCCCTCCCTCTCTCTCCTTCTCAACCCAGTCGATTACTGGGTCTGTTGGAGCCTACTCCAGCAGTTTATGGGCGTGTGGTACACCACGGATGAGTCGCCAGCTTATCTTAGGACCATTGCTGGAGCTTGAACTCACACTGAATTAAAATTCAATGTTGTCTCAAGATGGAGTTTTAAAACTCATGAAGGAAGGTGCTGATATATTCTTCATCCATGGTCCTTTGCTTTGCCTCCTGTTGTTTCTCATTCACGCGGCATATGTGCCGAGCCAAAAGCATCTGGTTGATTTTCCTTGCATCTGGATTTTCTAATAGTTTTTTCATTGTCTTGGCATCAAACCTCGCTACTTCCTCAGGTGACAACACCCCCTTTGGTGTCTGCTCTTTAGGCTTTGGTGGCATTTGGTCGGCAATCCAAGCATTAATTTTTTTCTGTCTCATGACATTCCTTTTACTGAATGTTGTTGGAATGTTGTCCAACAGTTCCTTTACGGAAGGGTTCCTTTGTGTTGACAAGTTCATCATCATCGTCGGCTTTGATTTCTTCATATTTATATGTTTTCTCATCTTAATTGTTTTGATGTTAAAATCCTTTGATGTTCAAAGCAATTTCCTTGAACCTTGATGTTCAAAGCAATTTCAAGATCAGACATTTGTATCCACTTTGAATTCCCATTACAAATGTCTTTAACCTTTAAATTGCTTTGAAGTCACAGTTAGGTTTATGAGTGATATTTGCCTTGCAGATATTTACTTCCACTGAGAGGTGGGGGTTATGTGATCGTCCTCAGAGAGCGCAGACTGCCGATCAGCTCATTCCTCATAATTAGTCACCAAAAGGTTAAAAATTGTTCTTGGTGTCTTTATACACCAACCATTGAAGTAAAAGTGACTCGGAGTTTGTGTAATTTTTAACAGATCTTTGAATCCGCAAAGGAGGTTTTCAATGTTAGAATGCAACTGCTCCAGAATCCAGGATCACTTCTGGATCAGGACAAAAATTTAATAATCTGTTCCTGGTATGATGTCATCACGAGCCCTCCAGAACCTTTTGAGTTATCTTGCTAATGGATGGACAGACAGACAGGCAGATGCCAGCGATTACATAACCTCTGTGAAAGCGTACACCAACAATTTCAAACAATAATATGTGGCTAGAGGTGGCCCGGTGGCGCAGTGGTAAGCGCTGTTGCATCACAGCAAGGAGGTCGCAGGTTTGAATCCAACTTGTGGCCTTTCTTTGTGGAGTTTGCGTGTTCTCCCCGTGTCTGCGTGGGTTCTCTCCGGGTTCTCCGGCTTCCTCCCACCACCAAAAACATGCAGCTTAAGCTGATTGGTGACGCTACATTCACCGTAGGTGTGTGTGTGTGTCTGTGTGTGTGTGTAGCTGATTGTCTGTCTCTGTGTTGAACTGGTCACTGCTTTTTATTTAAACAACATTTTATTTTTACGGTTTGTGTTCAATGCAAAAAAAAATATATATATATATATATATATATATATATATTAATGAGGGAAAACAAATTATTTCCATTGTTGTTTGTGATAAAATTTGAATGAATTCAAAAGTGAAACAAAATGATGAGCGCCATGTGTTAATGCACGCCTAAAAAAAAGAGTCCAAATGTAATTAAATTAAACTAAATCAAGCTTAAATGAAGTAAATATTGTTTCTTCTTTGGGAGGGGAAGTCCTGCCCATGTTTGACTGTTTTTATGAAAATGATACACATCTGGAAGCATTATTTTTTATTTTTTGCTTCCAGCTGTGTACCTGAGCTTATTGACCCCGGAAACGATCAGTGTTGTTCACAAAACTGAGCAACATGGACCGAGCTGCTGGTGTGTGTGAGGTGCAGTAAATGCAGTCAGACTGTCTGGCTCTGCAGCTTCAATCCTGCTGGGGAGCAGGAAGTCAGCAAAAGAGTCTGGCAATCACACAAAAGGGGGGGCGCGTCTGGACGACTTTAGAGCCGGTAACCGACTTCTATTTCATTCAAACAGAACTCTTATTGTTTGTGTCACATCCTCACATGCAAACGTCAACACAAACATCAACACGTCATGGCGTGGTTCTGGGGTGTTTTTCCACTGCTAACTACTGTTTGCTCTCCTGCTGGGCGATGTTGCTGCTCAACAGGGTGTTTGATCTGTCATTTTCAGAGCAGGTTTGCAGCAAACCAATCAGACCTTAGGTCAGATTTACAGCATTAGACACTGAAAACAGATCCAAAACCAGCCTACAGGCCTCGAGGAGCAAGAATGACGTCCTGGATATGGATAATAAAGTCTCCCACAGCTGCTGCGCTGCGTTCTGACTGCCGTCCTTCAGACCTGTTTCCTAGTTGTCACCCAGAAATGTTGTAAATGTTCTCCGTCTGCATTTTGTCTGGTGAAACAAAAGGAGGAAACGGGTCAACCTGTATCTGGTCTGTAAAATAACTTCAACATCTTCAGATCCGACTCGTCGCTGCCTCCCCTTCTTCTTATGTTCCTCTTCACAGACGTACTGAATTCAGTATATTTATGGAGATGATTTTAAATACTGAAACATCTTTTTATTACCGGTAAATCAGATTAAAAATAACTCCAGAGCTCTCACTACACACATTTTAAAATTGGAATAGATTGTAAATTTGATTAACTCCAATGCCATTTAAATATATGATTATTCTAAATTACCGTATTTTCCGGATTATAAGTCGTGGTTTTTGTCATAGTTTGGTCGGGGGTGCGACTTATAAATCGGAGCGACTTATATATGTTTTTTTTTACAAAATCTGTGAGCGCAGAGACAGTAGCCTACACATTTCTATAACAGGTGTTACAGGGAACTCTGTGACCCGTCAGAATCTGTCGCGGTTTCTGGAGGTTCAGAGTTATCTGTCACACCTGTTATCTAAAAACACCAATTAGAAGGGCTGATTGAAAATGGCGCCGAAAAGAAAGTCATGTTCCGCGGCTTACAAGCTTCAGATAGTGAAATATGGAGCCGAAAACGGCAATCGAGCAGCAGAAAGAAAGTTTGGAGTGAGCGAAAAACTTGTAAGGGACTGGCGAAAAGCGGAGGTTATGCTTACTGAAATGAAGAAAACAAAGAAAGCTAATCGCGGGCAACAAGCTAGGTGGCCGCAGTTGGAGGAACGAGTTCACGCATGGGTGCTTGGACAACGTGCTTCTGGGAGAGGTTTGTCAACGGTGCAGTTGCGTCTCCGCGCCCAAGTGGTTGCCAGGGAAGTGAATATAAACGGCTTTGCGGGAGGACCTTCTTGGTGTTACCGCTTCATGCAGCGCAAACGTCTCTCTATCAGAGCAAGGACGACACTGTCCCAAAAACTGCCAGCGGACTTCCAAGCCAAGGTTGACAGTTTCCGCGCGTTCATTGAAAAGCATGTAAGTGATCACAACGTGACACCGGATCATATTATTAACATGGACGAGGTCCCCCTCACTTTTGACATCCCCATGGGCCGAAGTGTTGCAGAGAAAGGGCAAAAAAGTGTGAATATCGTTACAACTGGTCATGAGAGATCACACTTCACAGTGGTGCTGGCATGTTGTGGAGACGGATCAAAACTGCCACCGATGGTCATTTTCAAACGAAAAACCATGCCAAAAATCCAATCCTCCTCAGTTGAAGTCGCCGTGAACGAGAAAGGGTGGATTGATCAAGAAATGATGAACTTGTGGCTTACAAAGTGCTACAATAAGCGACCGGATGGCTTCTTTAGAGCACGCAAAGCTCTGCTTGTGATGGATAGCATGAGAGCGCACATCACACCACAGTTAAAAAAATAAATTAAAATTTTTCAACTCCATACCTGCCATCATCCCTGGAGGCTTAACCAAAATACTCCAGCCACTTGATATCTCCGTGAATAGGAGCTTTAAGTCAGTTTTGCGTAACCTGTGGGAGCAGTGGATGACGGATGGAGAGCACAGCTTCACGGCAACCGGGAGAATGCGCCATGCAACTTTCCTGGAAGTCATTGAATGGATCGAGAAAGCATGGGCTTCAGTGACAACCGCAACCATCCTGTTGGGATTCAGAAAGGCTGGAATAATTGGAACTGCAACTGACGACGAGTCTGATGTAAGCGACGTAGAAGAGGAAGCGGCGTCTTGTCTACCTGCCGAGTTGGGGGAGTTGTTCAAAAGTGACACCGAGGATGAAGATTTCCTTGGATTTCCTGATTTGGAGTAAAACCTGATATTTTGGTAAACGTGTTAGCATGTTCTTTGTGCTATATGTTGTTTGGTGTTGGATTTTATCAAATAAATTTTCCCCAAAAATGCGACTTATCCTCCAGTGCGACCTATATATGGTTTTTTCTTCTTAATTATGCATTTTTTGGCTGGTGCGACCTACAATCCGGAGCGACGTATAATCCAAAAAATGCGGTAATTATTCTAATATAGTTACATTTTGACTGTTTTTTTAAAAGATTTAGATTACACCAAATAATTATTATTTTACTTTTTTAAATCAGGCAGGTCTAAGGTTTTATTTTAGAACATTTCACAAGTGCAATTTCCAATGTTATATATTTAATATTTTAATTTTCATCAATAATTATGAAGTCAGTTAAATTTGTTTTCAGCACATTGTCACAGCTCTGTTCTTGGAGGTCGTCGGCTCCTCTTTATCCCCAGTTGGCCTTTTCCCCTTTGCAAAGAAGCTCTCCCAAGATGTTTTTTTATTGACTCATTTTTGCTAGTTTACGGCTTTATTTTTGAGTAACGTATCGACTCCACAGGATCAGGAATCTGGGAGCTGAGGTCAGTCTGATAGAAGATTTAATGGATCCCAATGTCCAGCACGGGGAGGTGGGACTCATGTTCACCACACTGAAGGTAGGACCCCCCCCAACACAAACACAGATACCACCTTTACACATCATATTCTGACCTGTACTTGTCACTTACTCTTTGCACATTGGTAAAACACACAAAACTCAAATTGCGGGTGATAAATAAATCCTAGATATTTTGCTAAAATGATATTTAGAGGGTTGGGCAAGTTATTACTTGATGTTCCTCATCATCCTTTAACACTTAATGACTCTGTTGCAGGCCAGCTACATCCACATCCAGCAGGAGTCGACTACATAGTCAACCAAGAGCCATCGGAAACAGAGCCAGTCCAAACCGCTGCCCCCTACTGGAGGACGCTGGACACTGCACGGGGGCGAGGCAGGCAG
The DNA here is from genome assembly GCF_040956055.1 of Brachionichthys hirsutus. NCBI lineage: Eukaryota > Metazoa > Chordata > Actinopteri > Lophiiformes > Brachionichthyidae > Brachionichthys > Brachionichthys hirsutus. Next base: position 59,272 of record NW_027180552.1, on the reverse strand, counting down.
GTGGCAGTGGGAGGAGAGCGTTACTCCTTCACCTTCTGCCGTCAGGATAGCAAGGAGAAGCTCATTCACAGATTCTTTTTCCTGAAGATGGTATTCACAGTGAAGCAGCACATCGCCCTCTGCTGGACATTTTACAGACCTGCATTATTTCCACATCAGTATTTGGTTGTTACTGTAACACCAACGGGACTTATCACCTCTTTTTTCTTTTTATAATCATCACAAAATTATCACTTTTCACGACTTGACTGTATTTTCATTCTGTTTTCTGACCTCTATCAAGATTTCCAAGGTTAGAAAGTTGCTAACTGCATAAGTAAAATGTTGTTATTGGTTTTTTTTAAAGAAAAACATTCCTCAAAGTGGAACTCCAGGGTTTTAAACTCTATAAATGATATATTTCTACATTTTTCACTTCACAGAATTTTAATATTACAGCACAAATAGTTGAGTCTTTAAGCTAACCTTAAAACTATAGGAAAGGGAAAACTTAATTTTTGACGATGCATCGTGTTCCTTTAAACATTAATATATTGCAAATTGAATGTTATAATGTACAGTATGTTAATCAAAATGCACCATGTCAGTAACGTCATCGGAGTGGAGGTAGTTCAAGACGAAGGACAGAGTTTAAATATCTTCATTTATTGTCACTTGTACCGCCTGTAGCACAAACCCAACCTGTGTAAAGCTCTTAATATTTATAACTAAAACACCCGGTTAAAGTAATTAATGATGAGCACGGTGTCATTCCTCCTGGGAGGAGAGCGTCTCCACCCATGAATATCTGACAGCACCTTTCCCCTCTTCATCATTCTCATAGAACATCTTAACAGCATGCAGATTCTGTGAACATGGCAGCTCCACAACACGAGGTTTCCACGACGGCAAAGGTTTGGGTAAAACTGCACAAAGTGGACACGAGAGGAAAACCTTGGCTTTTATTAGTTTAGAAAACGGTGATGATGATGATGAAGTTTAATCTGACTCAAGACCAATCAACACCCTAAAATACACTAAAAAGCTTCAATGGGCTTCAGAGCAACTCATTTGATGAAAGCAAGTTGATCAGTTCTTAAATGAATGGACTTTATCAGCTTGGTCTTCCATTACGCACCGTAATTTATAAATCCTGATGCCTCCAAATCCTAATCCAGAGTCCAGTTATTGCTGGACTCTGGATTAGGTTATGTTTTTGCCAGCATTTGTTTGTCTGTCCGTCCGTCTGTTAGCAAGAGAACTCAAAATGTTCTGGATGGATCTTGATCCATAATCCAGGAAATGTTTCCTGGATTATGGATCAGTTTGAAATTTTCAGTAACATTGCGGTCAGTGTCAGGAAAAACAAATGTACATTTTAACATTGGAAAAATTTTAAGGATTCAAAAATCTGTTAAAAATAATCTGATTCACTTTTACTTTTCATGGTTGGTGTATAAAGAACAATTTATAACCTTTTGGGGATGATCCAGATCACCATGGGGACGGTGTAAATGTAATTATCAGGGGAATGAGCTGCTCGGCGGAGGTCTGCGCTCTCCGAGTGCTTTTCTAGTTCTATCTTAAATACCCGAGTAAATTTTCACAAAGCAATTTTGTTTTTGGACACTTTCAATAATATCTCTTATGAGGTTCTGCTTTTGCTGACCTTTAACAAGACGCTGTGGAGCTAGTAGTGGGAAAACGGATTTGTTGTATCTTCAAAAGCTACGGATCCAGATCCAGAAGAATCCACCGTTACTGGAAGTGTGCTTCTAGTGAATAACTTCTAAACTAACAATTATATCAACGCAAATCCAATCGCTAAAGTTCTGTTTTCATGGTTAAGGAATCTAAAAATATAGATAAAATAAATGTCAGGCCATTATTCTGGCGGTAAATCACAATATGGGGAGACTGATTGAATAGGGTTCTTAAAAATCATTTTTTTACAAGTTAATAAACTGTTGTTTAAACAAAACCCTGGAGGTACAGTCGGTTAGTTTGTCTTTCTTTCGAATGACACGTTGTTTTTCTTCCTTTGATGGTGAAATCAGTACACAGCATCCACATTCAGAACCACTTCGGGCAGGCATGTACCCCTTAGATCTTACTATTCATTCCTTTCTGGCAAAATAATAATCAACTTGGAATTCCTTTGCCGTGTATCTTTAAGAGGTTGAATGGCGTCCAGGCAAAGACGGTCCAACATCGCTAACGACAGTTTACAATGAATGTAGGTCTAATGTACAGCGTGGGAGAGTGATACAAGTTGACTGGCAAAAAAAAACAACCTCAGTTGCACTAAACCTCTGTTGAGTGTTAGTGATGTACTATTTTTTTTTACATCAAAATAACAGTGCATACTCAGTGTGCACCAGTATACGTTTCTACTCAGTATTAATACTGCTAAAGAAATGTAATGTTGCAATCTGAATATCATCTTAAACTCTTGTGAGAGAGGGTTTCCATCGTCTCTCGCTCTAATTCCAAACATCCCAAACGTTTGCTCTCGTGTTAATACGGCTGCTACAACCAGTTGTTAGGCCTGTTAGTCCAACGTAAGAGATAACGTTACGCAGGGCAGCAAACTATTTCAACTTAACCTTTGTAACTGTGAGGACAACAGTTCGACTTTTTGTTTGGTCTTTTTATTACACTATATAAGCATGATTTCTCCCACTCTATCTGCTCTCACAGGGCTGGCAGTGCAGACAATGCCCTCAGCTTTTGGCTTGCACTCGCCCTAAATAAGAAATAATAAATGGCTGTAAATAACAAACAGTAGCCAAACATGGACAAAAAAATGGCCTGATAATCAATTTATACTTAAAAATATATTTATTCTGCATCAGGATTCTCAGAGAGAGAGAGAGAGAGAGAGAGAGAGAGAGAGAGAGAGAGCAGGAGCAGACAAAAACAAAATGTAACATCTCAGCTGCTGAACAAGATACTGCTAAAGAGCTGCTATATAAAACTACAAATGCTAATGCTAGCGATTTGGACATCAGTGTTGAGGGTCCAGGTTCTGTCCGTGGTGATGCAGAACCTGGACCTGTGACCCTCAACACTGATATGGACATCAGTGTTGAGGGTCCAGGTTCTGCAGCACCACGGACAGAAGGACCTGCAGACAGAGAGACAGAAAGAGGGACAGACAGACTATCAGTGTAATCCTCCTCACCAGCACCAGTATCAATGTTGTCTCACGCTCGTACGAGGATTACACTGATAGTCTGTCTGTCCCTCTTTCTGTCTCTCTGTCTGCAGGTCCTTCTGTCCGCGGTGCTGCAGAACCTGGACCTGTAGCCCTCAACACTGATGTCCACATTGTAGGGAATTTCCATATTAGATGGGATTCCATAATGTGATTACATGCCGACACCACTAGGAACGCACTACATTTAGTTTGTTATTGTAATGACTGATTTCAATTGAACGCATCACAGCAGTGACGTCACACAACACAGATAAGCATGGGCTTAGATTGGCTGGGGCGGGACCCCCACCTTGAGGAGGATGGACTCATGGACATTGAAAGACGCGGACGCAGAGGGCGGCCCTTTGTTCGGACCTGAGACAGACACACGGAGCAGGATCGAACCTCAGCGCTGATATCTGAACCAACTTGTATTGATCTGCATATTATATAAATATCTTAATCATGACCCAAATCCTCTTTATTGACTACGCACCCACACGGAGAAGAAGAACCAGGGAGGGTTAAGGAAAACCCTAACAACATTGCTAGCATTAGCATTTGTAGTTTTATACAGCAGCTCTTTAGCAGTATCTTGTTCAGCAGCCTCTATGTTACGTTTCTGTAGGGTTTCACCAAACCCTCTTCTGGTTCTTTGTTCTCCTTAGTGGGTGCGTGTCAATGAGGAGAATGTGGGTTTAGATTAAGACATTTATATCATTAACAGATCAGCTAGTTCGGATTTATCAGCGCTGGATTCCAACATAGCTCTCGTGCCCGCGCTTCGTGTCCGGCCTTCCCCCCTGAAGGCCGGACTTTGCCCCAGCCAATCTAAGCCCATGTTTATCTGTGTTGTGAGACGCCCCCTCCCCCTCACTCTCCCTCCCCCCCCCCCCCCCCCTCTCCATCCCTCCCTCTCTCTCCCTCTCTGCCCCCCCCCCCCCCCCCCCCTCTCTCTCCTTCTCAACCCAGTCGATTACTGGGTCTGTTGGAGCCTACTCCAGCAGTTTATGGGCGTGTGGTACACCACGGATGAGTCGCCAGCTTATCTTAGGACCATTGCTGGAGCTTGAACTCACACTGAATTAAAATTCAATGTTGTCTCAGGATGGAGTTTTAAAACTCATGAAGGAAGGTGCTGATACATTCTTCATCCATGGTCCTTTGATTTGCCTCCTGTACTTTCTCATTCACGCGGCATATGTGCCGACCCAAAAGCATCTGGTTGATTTTCCTTGCATCTGGATTTTGTAATAGCTTTTTCATTGTCTTGGCATCAAACCTCGCTACTTCCTCAGGTGACAACACCCCCTTTGGTGTCTGCTCTTTAGGCTTTGGTGGCATTTGGTTGGCAATCCAAGCATTAATTTGTTTCTGTCTCATGACATTCCTTTTACTGAATGTTGTTGGAATGTTGTCCAACAGTTCCTTTACGGAAGGTTTCCTTTGTGTTGACAAGTTCATCATCACCGTCGGCTTTGATTTCTTCATATTTTTATGTTTTCTCATCTTAATTGTTTTGATGTTAAAATCCTTTGATGTTCAAAGCAATTTCCTTGAACCTTGATGTTCAAAGCAATTTCAAGATCAGACATTTGTATCCACTTTGAATTCCCATTACAAATGTCTTTAACCTTTAAATTGCTTTGAAGTCACAGTTAGGTTTATGAGTGATATTTGCCTTGCAGATATTTACTTCCACTGAGAGGTGGGGGTTATGTGATCGTCCTCAGAGAGCGCAGACTGCCGATCAGCTCATTCCTCATAATTAGTCACCAAAAGGTTAAAAATTGTTCTTGGTGTCTTTATACACCAACCATTGAAGTAAAAGTGACTCGGAGTTTGTGTAATTTTTAACAGATCTTTGAATCCGTGAAGGAGGTTTTCAATGTTAGAATGCAACTGCTCCAGAATCCAGGATCGCTTCTGGATCAGGACAAAAATTTAATAATCTGTTCCTGGTATGATGTCATCACGATCCCTCCAGAACCTTTTGAGTTATCTTGCTAATGGATGGACAGACAGACAGGCAGATGCCAGCGATTACATAACCTCTGTGAAAGCGTACACCAACAATTTCAAACAATAATATGTGGCTAGAGGTGGCCCGGTGGCGCAGTGGTAAGCGCTGTTGCATCACAGCAAGGAGGTCGCAGGTTTGAATCCAACTTGTGGCCTTTCTGTGTGGAGTTTGCGTGTTCTCCCCGTGTCTTCGTGGGTTCTCTCTGGGTTCTCCGGCTTCCTCCCACCACCAAAAACATGCAGCTTAAGCTGATTGGTGACGCTACATTCACCGTAGGTGTGTGTGTGTCTGTATGTGTGTGTGTAGCTGATTGTCTGTCTCTGTGTTGAACTGGTCACTGCTTTTTATTTAAACAACATTTTATTTTTACGGTTTGTGTTCAATGCAAAATATATATATATATATATATTAATGAGGGAAAACAAATTATTTCCATTGTTGTTTGTGATAAAATTTGAATGAATTCAAAAGTGAAACAAAATGATGAGCGCCATGTGTTAATGCACGCCTAAAAAAAAGAGTCCAAATGTAATTAAATTAAACTAAATCAAGCTTAAATGAAGTAAATATTGTTTCTTCTTTGGGAGGGGAAGTCCTGCCCATGTTTGACTGTTTTTATGAAAATGATACACATCTGGAAGCATTATTTTTTATTTTTTGCTTCCAGCTGTGTACCTGAGCTTATTGACCCCGGAAACGATCAGTGTTGTTCACAAAACTGAGCAACATGGACCGAGCTGCTGGTGTGTGTGAGGTGCAGTAAATGCAGTCACAGACTGTCTGGCTCTGCAGCTTCAATCCTGCTGGGGAGCAGGAAGTCAGCAAAAGAGTCTGGCAATCACACAAAAGGGGGGGCGCGTCTGGACGACTTTAGAGCCGGTAACCGACTTCTATTTCATTCAAACAGAACTCTTATTGTTTGTGTCACATCCTCACATGCAAACGTCAACACAAACATCAACACGTCATGGCGTGGTTCTGGGGTGTTTTTCCACTGCTAACTACTGTTTGCTCTCCTGCTGGGCGATGTTGCTGCTCAACAGGGTGTTTGATCTATCATTTTCAGAGCAGGTTTGCAGCAAACCAATCAGACCTTAGGTCAGATTTATAGCATTAGACACTGAAAACAGATCCAAAACCAGCCTACAGGCCTCGGGGAGCAAGAATGACGTCCTGGATATGGATAATAAAGTCTCCCACAGCTGCTGCGCTGCTTTCTGACTGCCGTCCTTCAGACCTGTTTCCTAGTTGTCACCCAGAAATGTTGTAAATGTTCTCCGTCTGCATTTTGTCTGGTGAAACAAAAGGAGGAAACAGGTCAACCTGTATCTGGTCTGTAAAATAACTTCAACATCTTCAGATCCGACTCGTCGCTGCCTCCCCCTCTTCTTATGTTCCTCTTCACAGACGTACTGAATTCAGTATATGTATGGAGATGATTTTAAATAATGAAACATCTTTTTATTACCGGTAAATCAGATTAAAAATAACTCCAGAGCTCTCACTACACATTTTAAAATTGGAATAGATTGTAAATTTGATTAACTCCAATGCCATTTAAATATATAATTATTCTAATATAGTTACATTTTGACCATTTTTTTTAAAGATTTAGATTACACCAAATAATTATTATTTTACTTTTTTAAATCAGGCAGGTCTAAGGTTTTATTTTAGAACATTTCACAAGTGCAATTTCCAATGTTATATATTTAATATTTTAATTTTCATCAATAATTTTGAAGTCAGTTAAATTTGTTTTCAGCACATTGTCACAGCTCTGTTCTTGGAGGTCGTCGGCTCCTCTTTATCCCCAGTTGGCCTTTTCCCCTTTGCAAAGAAGCTCTCCCAAGATGTTTTTTTATTGACTCATTTTTGCTAGTTTACGGCTTTATTTTATTTATTTTTTTTCCACTTAGATTTTATTTCAATTTTTTAACAGCAACAGAGCATTTAATATCAGTATTCTTATCCACATGATACATAATATAACATAGTAAGACAGCATATCCACATTAAGATTTTTAGGTTAAATTTTCCTATATAATGAAAAAAGAAATCTTAATTACAGTGGCGGCACACCCAGGTATACATGACCCCTTATCCTTTTGGTTAGTTTTTACATTAAGAAGCCTTCTGCTGGTCGCCATCGTTTTACGAAGATGTGTAATTGCAGTCGTAGTGAGTAAGTTATTTTTTCCATTTCGTAAAGTTCTTTCAGTTTTACTTTCCAAATGTTAAGCGACGGTGGCTCTGTCTTCATCCATGAAATTGTAATGCATTTCAGGGCTGCTGTAAAAAGGATGGATAAAAGGTAGGTTGCAGATCGTCCTAGCAGCCCTGGTGGAGTAATACCCAGAACAGCCACCGTCACATCCCTCGGTATTTCAAACTGAAGGATCCGGTTTATGGCAGTATACACCTCGTCCCAAAAATGTTGTATTTTAGGACATGACCAGAATATGTGTGTATGATTAGGCACATCCGTGCCGCAGTTTCTCCAGCATAGACTTGGTATATTCGGTGTCATTTTAGCTACAATGTCTGGAGTCCTAAAATATCTGCTGAGTATTTTCCATTTGAATTCTCTCCATGTATTTGAATTTGTAGTCTGGTGTGCCGCTATACATGCCTCTTTCCATAATTCGTCAGATATATTTTGTGACACCTCCGCCTCCCATCTCTGCCTCGCCAAAATGGGCTTGTTTTGAGTCATTGACTTAAATATTTTATATAGCTTTGTAATTACTTTTTGATCTCCTTCTTGTTTTTGAAATGGTATAAGAAATTTTTCAATGGCCGATGGTTCCAGCACTTTTTTCCAATCTGTATGAGACACTAAGAAAGATCGTATTTGCAGGTATCTAAAGAAGTCGTTTTTATCAAGTTGGTATTTTCTGCTCAGCTGATCGAATGACAATAAACAATCCTTATCAATTAACTGGTGTATGTAAATAAGACCATGGTCAGCCCATTTTAGGAAGCCTGTGTCCATCTTGCCTGGTGTAAAGGATTTAATATAACCAATGCTAGACAGTATAGAGATGTTGGTTGGTTACTTAAAAGTAATCCTGATTCTCTTCCAAATGTCAAGAGTGAATTTAGTCCACTCTGCTAACCCCTTAGATGGAATGTCAGCAAATGGCAATGCCTGTAGTGGGTCAGTGCACATCTTCTGTTCAATGCTTGACCATCTTGTATCAGCATCATTTTTTATATATGAAATCAGTGATTTTAGTTGTGTGGCCCAGAAATAATCTTTAAAGCTAGGAAGATTAAGGCCTCCCTCTTCCTTAAATCCTTGGAGAGTTTTATATTTTATTCGAGGGCGCTTTCCTTGCCATATGAATTTTGAAATTATTTTATCTAATCCTTCAAATATTGACTTGGGTACGGCTTTATTTTTGAGTAACGTATCGACTCCACAGGATCAGGAATCTGGGAGCTGAGGTCAGTCTGATAGAAGATTTAATGGATCCCAATGTCCAGCACGGGGAGCTGGGACTCATGTTCACCACACTGAAGGTAGGACCCCCCCAACACAAACACAGATACCACCTTTACACATCATATTTTGACCTGTACTTACTCTTTGCACATTGGTAAAACACACAAAACTCAAATTGCGGGTGATAAATAAATCCTAGATATTTTGCTAAAATGATATTTAGAGGGTTGGGCAAGTTATTACTTGATGTTCCTCATCATCCTTTAACACTTAATGACTCTGTTGCAGGCCAGCTACATCCACATCCAGCAGGAGTCGACTACATAGTCAACCAAGAGCCATCGGAAACAGAGCCAGTCCAAACCGCTGCCCCCTACTGGAGGACGCTGGACACTGCACGGGGGCGAGGCAGGCAGGTGGCAGTGGGAGGAGAGCGTTACTCCTTCACCTTCTGCCGTCAGGATAGCAAGGAGAAGCTCATTCACAGATTCTTTTTCCTGAAGATGGTATTCACAGTGAAGCAACACATCGCCCTCTGCTGGACATTTTACAGACCTGCATTATTTCCACAATTTTGTGATAATCATCACAAAATTATCACTTTTCACGACTTGACTGTATTTTCATTCTGTTTTCTGACCTCTATCAAGATTTCCAAGGTTAGAAAGTTGCTAACTGCATAAGTAAAATGTTGTTATTGGTTTTTTTTAAAGAAAAACATTCCTCAAAGTGGAACTCCAGGGTTTTAAACTCTATAAATGATATATTTCTACATTTTTCACTTCACAGAATTTTAATATTACAGCACAAATCGTTGAGTCTTTAAGCTAACCTTAAAACTATAGGAAAGGGAAGACTTAATTTTTGACGACGCATCGTGTTCCTTTAAACATTAATATATTGCAAATTGAATGTTATAATGTACAGTATGTTAATCAAAATGCACCATGTCAGTAACGTCATCGGAGTGGAGGTAGTTCAAGACGAAGGACAGAGTTTAAATATCTTCATTTATTGTCACTTGTACCGCCTGTAGCACAAACCCAACCTGTGTAAAGCTCTTAATATTTATAACTAAAACACCCGGTTAAAGTAATTAATGATGAGCACGGTGTCATTCCTCCTGGGAGGAGAGCGTCTCCACCCATGAATATCTGACAGCACCTTTCCCCTCTTCATCATTCTCATAGAACATCTTAACAGCATGCAGATTCTGTGAACATGGCAGCTCCACAACACGAGGTTTCCACGACGGCAAAGGTTTGGGTAAAACTGCACAAAGTGGACACAAGAGGAAAACCTTGGCTTTTATTAGTTTAGAAAACGGTGATGATGATGATGAAGTTTAATCTGACTCGAGACCAATCAACACCCTAAAATACACTAAAAAGCTTCAATGGGCTTCAGAGCAACTCATTTGATGAAAGCAAGTTGATCAGTTCTTAAATGAATGGACTTTATCAGCTTGGTCTTCCATTACGCACCGTAATTTATAAATCCTGATGCCTCCAAATCCTAATCCAGAGTCCAGTTATTGCTGGACTCTGGATTAGGTTATGTTTTTGCCAGCATTTGTTTGTTTGTTCGTCCGTCTGTTAGCAAGAGAACTTAAAATGTTCTGGATGGATCTTGATGTGATTTCCAGGAAATGTTTCCTGGATTATGGATCAGTTTGAAATTTTCAGTAACATTGCGGTCAGTGTCAGGAAAAACAAATGTACATTTTAACATTTGAAAAATTTTAAGGATTTAAAAATCTGTTAAAAATAATCTGATTCACTTTTACTTTTCATGGTTGATGTATAAAGAACAATTTATAACCTTTTGGGGATGATCCAGATCACCATAGAGACGGTGTAAATGTAATTATCAGGGGAATGAGCTGCTCGGCGGAGGTCTGCGCTCTCCGAGTGCTTTTCTAGTTCTATCTTAAATACCCGAGTAAATTTTCACAAAGCAATTTTGTTTTTGGACACTTTCAATAATATCTCTTATGAGGTTCTGCTTTTGCTGACCTTTAACAAGACGCTGTGGAGCTAGTAGTGGGAAAACGGATTTGTTGTATCTTCAAAAGCTGCGGATCCAGATCCAGAAGAATCCACCGTTACTGGAAGTGTGCTTCTAGTGAATAACTTCTAAACTAACAATTATATCAACGCAAATCCAATCGCTAAAGTTCTGTTTTCATGGTTAAAGAATCTAAAAATATAGATAAAATAAATGTCAGGCCATTATTCTGGCGGTAAATCACAATATGGGGAGACTGATTGAATAGGGTTCTTAAAAATCATTTTTTTACAAGTTAATAAACTGTTGTTTAAACAAAACCCTGGAGGTACAGTCGGTTAGTTTGTCTTTCTTTCGAATGACACGTTGTTTTTCTTCCTTTGATGGTGAAATCAGTACACAGCATCCACATTCAGAACCACTTCGGGCAGGCATGTACCCCTACTTCATTAAGAGAACGGGATTTATTGATCATGACGCTGGACGTCTGCTCACACACGTAGGTCGAGCCAAACAACAGCATATTTTGTGCCGTCCTCCGGAGGTTTGGAAACGTTGCTTCGTTAAGTGAGGCATGAAAGTCATTCAGGTTAAGAGATTTGAACTTATCGATCGATCAGTTCCAACTGCAGCTCCTGCGGTGCGGTTTCAGGGTCTTGTGACGGGACGGGACACCAGCTGAAGTGATGCGTCAATTTTCTTTAAATCAGAGAAGCGACGGCAGAACTCCCGTTCTTGCATTGATTGCTTGCTGGCGTAGTTTGCATGCTTTGTGGCAAAGTGACGGCTGATATTATATTCTTTAAAACCCGCAACGGCTTCTTGGCATATCAGACATGCAGCCGTAGATCGGATTTCGGTGAAAAGAAATCTTGTTGTCCGCTCTTTATTAAACACTCGGCCCTCACCGTCTACTTTGCTTTTCTTTGATCCGCTCATTTCTACAGACGGGTCAGAGAGTAATGGGGAAAAAGAAACTAATGCAATGAGTAATTCGCTACACGCCACCGCGGTTGTCAGTGCGCCATCTGCTGGTGAAACACGGGTATTGCAGGGACAAAATGAAAGTTATGATTTTGAATTTTTTGGTAATTGGACAAGTTCGGCGGGCCGTATTGAAAAGCATAACGGGCCGTGGTTTGCCCATGTCTGCCTTAGATCTTACTATTCATTCCTTTCTGGCAAAATAATAATCAACTTGGAATTCCTTTGCCGTGTATCTTTAAGAGGTTGTATGGCGTCCAGGCAAAGACGGTCCAACATCGCTAACGACAGTTTACAATGAATGTAGGTCTAATGTACAGCGTGGGAGAGTGATACAAGTTGACTGGCAAAAAAAAACAACCTCAGTTGCACAAAACCTCTGTTGAGTGTTAGTGATGTACTATTTTTTTTTAACATCAAAATAACAGTGCATACTCAGTGTGCACCAGTATACGTTTCTACTCGGTATTAATACTGCTAAAGAAATGTAATGTTGCAATCTGAATATCATCTTAAACTCTTGTGAGAGAGGGTTTCCATCGTCTCTCGCTCTAATTCCAAACATCCCAAACGTTTGCTCTCGTGTTAATACGGCTGCTACAACCAGTTGTTAGGCCTGTTAGTCCAACGTATGGTATGGTATGGTATGGTATGTATTTATTTCAGGCAATGACAAAGCACACAAAACAAAACTACCCGTGCCACATCGCACGAGCCACATTTAAACAATAAGTAATATTGCCAATTCAGCCTGAAAGGGAGTGGGAAGAAGAAAACTTATTTAATCCCACCCCCATTTCTCATAACATAGAAACGTAGTAAGCTCCTCAATGTCAAGCTCCAAATCATATTAACAACTATACACACTGCATGATTTCGAAAAATACAAAAGAAATATATATATATTGGATGAGACTAGCGAATTTACAAAATTATATATATATATATATATATATTATATTTTTTTATTCATTATTATTTATATATTTTTTTTCATTATGGTGTTACCACAGGTAACATAACAGTTTCGACAGTCATGCCAACATTAATAATAAACAATACCAGCAATGGTAACAAACATATACCAACAATGGTAATGGAAACAATAAATACCTTCAAGACCCTCTGTTTGAATATTGCGAGTAGACCAGCTGTCTATATACTAGCTTGAATTGATGAAGAGATAACGTTATGCAGGGCAGCAAACTATTTCAACTTAACCTTTGTAACTGTGAGGACAACAGTTCGACTTTTTGTTTGGTCTTTTTATTACACTATATAAGCATGATTTCTCCCACTCTATCTGCTCTCACAGGGCTGGCAGTGCAGACAATGCCCTCAGCTTTTGGCTCGCACTCGCCCTAAACAAGAAATAATAAATGGCTGTAAATAACAAACAGTAGCCAAACATGGACAAAAAAATGGGCTGATAATCAATTTATACTTAAAAATATATTTATTCTGCATCAGGATTCTCAGAGAGAGAGAGAGAGAGAGAGAGAGAGAGAGAGAGAGAGGGGGAGGGGGAGAGAGCAGGAGCAGACAAAAACAAAATGTAACATCTCAGCTGCTGAACAAGATACTGCTAAAGAGCTGCTATATAAAACTACAAATGCTAATGCTAGCGATTTGGACATCAGTGTTGAGGGTCCAGGTTCTGCAGCACCACGGACAGAAGGACCTGCAGACAGAGAGACAGAAAGAGGGACAGACAGACTATCAGTGTAATCCTCCTCACCAGCACCAGTATCAATGTTGTCTCACGCCCGTACGAGGATTACACTGATAGTCTGTCTGTCCCTCTTTCTGTCTCTCTGTCTGCAGGTCCTTCTGTCCGCGGTGCTGCAGAACCTGGACCTGTAGCCCTCAACACTGATGTCCACATTGTAGGGAATTTCCATATTAGATGGGATTCCATAATGTGATTACATGCCGACACCACTAGGAACGCACTACATTTAGTTTGTTATTGTAATGACTGATTTCAATTGAACGCATCACAGCAGTGACGTCACACAACACAGATAAGCATGGGCTTAGATTGGCTGGGGCGGGACCCCCACCTTGAGGAGGATGGACTCATGGACATTGAAAGACGCGGACGCAGAGGGCGGCCCCTTGTTCGGACCTGAGACAGACACACGGAGCAGGATCGAACCTCAGCGCTGATATCTGAACCAACTTGTATTGATCTGCATATTATATAAATATCTTAATCATGACCCAAATCCTCTTTATTGACTACGCACCCACACGGAGAAGAAGAACCGGGGAGGGTTAAGGAAAACCCTAACAACATCGCTAGCATTAGCGTTTGTAGTTTTATACAGCAGCTCTTTAGCAGTATCTTGTTCAGCAGCCTCTATGTTACGTTTCTGTAGGGTTTCACCAAACCCTCTTCCGGTTCTTTGTTCTCCTTAGTGGGTGCGTGTCAATGAGGAGAATGTGGGTTTAGATTAAGACATTTATATCATTAACAGATCAGCTAGTTCGGATTTATCAGCGCTGGATTCCAACATAGCTCTCGTGCCCGCGCTTCGTGTCCGGCCTTCCCCCCTGAAGGCCGGACTTTGCCCCAGCCAATCTAAGCCCATGTTTATCTGTGTTGTGAGACGCCCCCTCCCCCTCACTCTCCCTCCCGCCCCCCCCCCCCCCTCTCCATCCCTCCCTCTCTCTCCCTCTCTGCCCCCCCCCCCCCCCCTCCCTCTCTCTCCTTCTCAACCCAGTCGATTACTGGGTCTGTTGGAGCCTACTCCAGCAGTTTATGGGCGTGTGGTACACCACGGATGAGTCGCCAGCTTATCTTAGGACCATTGCTGGAGCTTGAACTCACACTGAATTAAAATTCAATGTTGTCTCAAGATGGAGTTTTAAAACTCATGAAGGAAGGTGCTGATACATTCTTCATCCATGGTCCTTTGCTTTGCCTCCTGTTGTTTCTCATTCACGCGGCATATGTGCCGACCCAAAAGCATCTGGTTGATTTTCCTTGCATCTGGATTTTCTAATAGTTTTTTCATTGTCTTGGCATCAAACCTCGCTACTTCCTCAGGTGACAACACCCCCTTTGGTGTCTGCTCTTTAGGCTTTGGTGGCATTTGGTCGGCAATCCAAGCATTAATTTGTTTCTGTCTCATGACATTCCTTTTACTGAATGTTGTTGGAATGTTGTCCAACAGTTCCTTTACGGAAGGGTTCCTTTGTGTTGACAAGTTCATCATCATTGTCGGCTTTGATTTCTTCATATTTATATGTTTTCTCATCTTAATTGTTTTGATGTTAAAATCCTTTGATGTTCAAAGCAATTTCCTTGAACCTTGATGTTCAAAGCAATTTCAAGATCAGACATTTGTATCCACTTTGAATTCCCATTACAAATGTCTTTAACCTTTAAATTGCTTTGAAGTCACAGTTAGGTTTATGAGTGATATTTGCCTTGCAGATATTTACTTCCACTGAGAGGTGGGGGTTATGTGATCGTCCTCAGAAAGCGCAGACTGCCGATCAGCTCATTCCTCATAATTAGTCACCAAAAGGTTAAAAATTGTTCTTGGTGTCTTTATACACCAACCATTGAAGTAAAAGTGACTCGGAGTTTGTGTAATTTTTAACAGATCTTTGAATCCGTAAAGGAGGTTTTCAATGTTAGAATGCAACTGCTCCAAAATCCAGGATCGCTTCTGGATCAGGACAAAAATTTAATAATCTGTTCCTGGTATGATGTCATCACGATCCCTCCAGAACCTTTTGAGTTATCTTGCTAATGGATAGACAGACAGACAGGCAGATGCCAGCGATTACATAACCTCTGTGAAAGCGCACACCAACAATTTCAAACAATAATATGTGGCTAGAGGTGGCCCGGTGGCGCAGTGGTAAGCGCTGTTGCATCACAGCAAGGAGGTCGCAGGTTTGAATCCAACTTGTGGCCTTTCTGTGCGGAGTTTGCGTGTTCTCCCCGTGTCTGCGTGGGTTCTCTCTGGATTCTCCGGCTTCCTCCCACCACCAAAAACATGCAGCTTAAGCTGATTGGTGACGCTACATTCCCCGTAGGTGTGTGTGTGTCTGTATGTGTGTGTAGCTGATTGTCTGTCTCTGTGTTGAACTGGTCACTGCTTTTTATTTAAACAACATTTTATTTTTACGGTTTGTGTTCAATGCAAAAAAAAATATATATATATATATTAATGAGGGAAAACAAATTATTTCCATTGTTGTTTGTGATAAAATTTGAATGAATTCAAAAGTGAAACAAAATGATGAGCGCCATGTGTTAATGCACGCCTAAAAAAAGAGTCCAAATGTAATTAAATTAAACTAAATCAAGCTTAAATGAAGTAAATATTGTTTCTTCTTTGGGAGGGGAAGTCCTGCCCATGTTTGACTGTTTTTATGAAAATGATACACATCTGGAAGCATTATGTTTTATTTTTTGCTTCCAGCTGTGTACCTGAGCTTATTGACCCCGGAAACGATCAGTGTTGTTCACAAAACTGAGCAACATGGACCGAGCTGCTGGTGTGTGTGAGGTGCAGTAAATGCAGTCAGACTGTCTGGCTCTGCAGCTTCAATTCCTGCTGGGGAGCAGGAAGTCAGCAAAAGAGTCTGGCAATCACACAAAAGGGGGGGCGCGTCTGGACGACTTTAGAGCCGGTAACCGACTTCTATTTCATTCAAACAGAACTCTTATTGTTTGTGTCACATCCTCACATGCAAACGTCAACACAAACATCAACACGTCATGGCATGGTTCTGGGGTGTTTTTCCACTGCTAACTACTGTTTGCTCTCCTGCTGGGCGATGTTGCTGCTCAACAGGGTGTTTGATCTATCATTTTCAGAGCAGGTTTGCAGCAAACCAATCAGACCTTAGGTCAGATTTACAGCATTAGACACTGAAAACAGATCCAAAACCAGCCTACAGGCCTCGAGGAGCAAGAATGACGTCCTGGATATGGATAATAAAGTCTCCCACAGCTGCTGCGCTGCGTTCTGACTGCCGTCCTTCAGACCTGTTTGCTAGTTGTCACCCAGAAATGTTGTAAATGTTCTCCGTCTGCATTTTGTCTGGTGAAACAAAAGGAGGAAACAGGTCAACCTGTATCTGGTCTGTAAAATAACTTCAACATCTTCAGATCCGACTCGTCGCTGCCTCCCCTTCTTCTTATGTTCCTCTTCACAGACGTACTGAATTCAGTATATTTATGGAGATGATTTTAAATACTGAAACATCTTTTTAATACCGGTAAATCAGATTAAAAATAACTCCAGAGCTCTCACTACACACATTTTAAAATTGGAATAGATTGTAAATTTGATTAACTCCAATGCCATTTAAATATATGATTATTCTAATATAGTTACATTTTGACTGTTTTTTTTTAAGATTTAGATTACACCAAATAATTATTATTTTACTTTTTTAAATCAGGCAGGTCTAAGGTTTTATTTTAGAACATTTCACAAGTGCAATTTCCAATGTTATATATTTAATATTTTAATTTTCATCAATCATTTTGAAGTCAGTTAAATTTGTTTTCAGCACATTGTCACAGCTCTGTTCTTGGAGGTCGTCGGCTCCTCTTTATCCCCAGTTGGCCTTTTCCCCTTTTCAAAGAAGCTCTCCCAAGATGTTTTTTTATTGACTCATTTTTGCTAGTTTACGGCTTTATTTTTTGAGTAACGTATCGACTCCACAGGATCAGGAATCTGGGAGCTGAGGTCAGTCTGATAGAAGATTTAATGGATCCCAATGTCCAGCACGGGGAGCTGGGACTCATGTTCACCACACTGAAGGTAGGACCCCCCCCCCCCCCCCAACACAAACACAGATACCACCTTCACACATCATATTCTGACCTGTACTTGTCGCTTACTCTTTGCACATTGGTAAAACACACAAAACTCAAATTGCGGGTGATAAATAAATCCTAGATATTTTGCTAAAATGATATTTAGAGGGTTGGGCAAGTTATTACTTGATGTTCCTCATCATCCTTTAACACTTAATGACTCTGTTGCAGGCCAGCTACATCCACATCCAGCAGGAGTCGACTACATAGTCAACCAAGAGCCATCGGAAACAGAGCCAGTCCAAACCGCTGCCCCCTACTGGAGGACGCTGGACACTGCACGGGGGCGAGGCAGGCAGGTGGCAGTGGGAGGAGAGCGTTACTCCTTCACCTTCTGCCGTCAGGATAGCAAGGAGAAGCTCATTCACAGATTCTTTTTCCTGAAGATGGTATTCACAGTGAAGCAGCACATCGCCCTCTGCTGGACATTTTACAGACCTGCATTATTTCCACATCAGTATTTGGTTGTTACTGTAACATCAACGGGACTTATCACCTCTTTTTTCTTTTTATAATCATCACAAAATTATCACTTTTCACGACTTGACTGTATTTTCATTCTGTTTTCTGACCTCTATCAAGATTTCCAAGGTTAGAAAGTTGCTAACTGCATAAGTAAAATGTTGTTATTGGTTTTTTTTAAAGAAAAACATTCCTCAAAGTGGAACTCCAGGGTTTTAAACTCTATAAATGATATATTTCTACATTTTTCACTTCACAGAATTTTAATATTACAGCACAAATCGTTGAGTCTTTAAGCTAACCTTAAAACTATAGGAAAGGGAAAACTTAATTTTTGACGACGCATCGTGTTCCTTTAAACATTAATATATTGCAAATTGAATGTTATAATGTACAGTATGTTAATCAAAATGCACCATGTCAGTAACGTCATCGGAGTGGAGGTAGTTCAAGACGAAGGACAGAGTTTAAATATCTTCATTTATTGTCACTTGTACCGCCTGTAGCACAAACCCAACCTGTGTAAACCTCTTAATATTTATAACTAAAACACCCGGTTAAAGTAATTAATGATGAGCACGGTGTCATTCCTCCTGGGAGGAGAGCGTCTCCACCCATGAATATCTGACAGCACCTTTCCCCTCTTCATCATTCTCCTAGAACATCTTAACAGCATGCAGATTCTGTGAACATGGCAGCTCCACAACACGAGGTTTCCACGACGGCAAAGGTTTGGGTAAAACTGCACAAAGTGGACACAAGAGGAAAACCTTGGCTTTTATTAGTTTGGAAAACGGTGATGATGATGATGAAGTTTAATCTGACTCCAGACCAATCAACACCCTAAAATACACTAAAAAGCTTCAATGGGCTTCAGAGCAACTCATTTGATGAAAGCAAGTTGATCAGTTCTTAAATGAATGGACTTTATCAGCTTGGTCTTCCATTACGCACCGTAATTTATAAATCCTGATGCCTCCAAATCCTAATCCAGAGTCCAGTTATTGCTGGACTCTGGATTAGGTTATGTTTTTGCCAGCATTTGTTTGTTTGTTCGTCCGTCTGTTAGCAAGAGAACTCAAAATGTTCTGGACGGATCTTGATGTGATTTCCAGGAAATGTTTCCTGGATTATGGATCAGTTTGAAATTTCCAGTAACATTGCGGTCAGTGTCAGGAAAAACAAATGTACATTTTAACATTGGAAAAATTTTAAGGATTCAAAAATCTGTTAAAAATAATCTGATTCACTTTTACTTTTCATGGTTGGTGTATAAAGAACAATTTATAACCTTTTGGGGATGATCCAGATCACCATGGGGACGATGTAAATGTAATTATCAGGGGAATGAGCTGCTCGGCGGAGGTCTGCGCTCTCCGAGTGCTTTTCTAGTTCTATCTTAAATACCCGAGTAAATTTTCACAAAGCAATTTTGTTTTTGGACACTTTCAATAATATCTCTTATGAGGTTCTGCTTTTGCTGACCTTTAACAAGACGCTGTGGAGCTAGTAGTGGGAAAACGGATTTGTTGTAACTTCAAAAGCTACGGATCCAGATCCAGAAGAATCCACCGTTACTGGAAGTGTGCTTCTAGTGAATAACTTCTAAACTAACAATTATATCAACGCGAATCCGATCGCTAAAGTTCTGTTTTCATGGTTAAGGAATCTAAAAATATAGATAAAATAAATGTCAGGCCATTATTCTGGCGGTAAATCACAATATGGGGAGACTGATTGAATAGGGTTCTTAAAAATCATTTTTTTACAAGTTAATAAACTGTTGTTTAAACAAAACCCTGGAGGTACAGTCGGTTAGTTTGTCTTTCTTTCGAATGACACGTTGTTTTTCTTCCTTTGATGGTGAAATCAGTACACAGCATCCACATTCAGAACCACTTCGGGCAGGCATGTACCCCTTAGATCTTACTATTCATTCCTTTCTGGCAAAATAATAATCAACTTGGAATTCCTTTGCCGTGTATCTTTAAGAGGTTGTATGGCGTCCAGGCAAAGACGGTCCAACATCGCTAACGACAGTTTACAATGAATGCAGGTCTAATGTACAGCGTGGGAGAGTGATACAAGTTGACTGGCAAAAAAAAACAACCTCAGTTGCACTAAACCTCTGTTGAGTGTTAGTGATGTACTATTTTTTTTTACATCAAAATAACAGTGCATACTCAGTGTGCACCAGTATACATTTCTACTCAGTATTAATACTGCTAAAGAAATGTAATGTTGCAATCTGAATATCATCTTAAACTCTTGTGAGAGAGGGTTTCCATCGTCTCTCGCTCTAATTCCAAACATCCCAAACGTTTGCTCTCGTGTTAATACGGCTGCTACAACCAGTTGTTAGGCCTGTTAGTCCAACGTAAGAGATAACGTTACGCAGGGCAGCAAACTATTTCAACTTAACCTTTGTAACTGTGAGGACAACAGTTCGACTTTTTGTTTGGTCTTTTTATTACACTATATAAGCATGATTTCTCCCACTCTATCTGCTCTCACAGGGCTGGCAGTGCAGACAATGCCCTCAGCTTTTGGCTCGCACTCGCCCTAAACAAGAAATAATAAATGGCTGTAAATAACAAACAGTAGCCAAACATGGACAAAAAAATGGGCTGATAATCAATTTATACTTAAAAATATATTTATTCTGCATCAGGATTCTCAGAGAGAGAGAGAGCGAGAGAGAGAGAGAGAGAGAGGGGGAGGGGGAGAGAGCAGGAGCAGACAAAAACAAAATGTAACATCTCAGCTGCTGAACAAGATACTGCTAAAGAGCTGCTATATAAAACTACAAATGCTAATGCTAGCGATTTGGACATCAGTGTTGAGGGTCCAGGTTCTGTCCGTGGTGATGCAGAACCTGGACCTGTGACCCTCAACACTGATATGGACATCAGTGTTGAGGGTCCAGGTTCTGCTGCACCACGGACAGAAGGACCTGCAGACAGAGAGACAGAAAGAGGGACAGACAGACTATCAGTGTAATCCTCCTCACCAGCACCAGTATCAATGTTGTCTCACGCTCGTACGAGGATTACACTGATAGTCTGTCTGTCCCTCTTTCTGTCTCTCTGTCTGCAGGTCCTTCTGTCCGCGGTGCTGCAGAACCTGGACCTGTAGCCCTCAACACTGATGTCCACATTGTAGGGAATTTCCATATTAGATGGGATTCCATAATGTGATTACATGCCGACACCACTAGGAACGCACTACATTTAGTTTGTTATTGTAATGACTGATTTCAATTGAACGCATCACAGCAGTGACGTCACACAACACAGATAAGCATGGGCTTAGATTGGCTGGGGCGGGACCCCCACCTTGAGGAGGATGGACTCATGGACATTGAAAGACGCGGACGCAGAGGGCGGCCCTTTGTTCGGACCTGAGACAGACACACGGAGCAGGATCGAACCTCAGCGCTGATATCTGAACCAACTTGTATTGATCTGCATATTATATAAATATCTTAATCATGACCCAAATCCTCTTTATTGACTACGCACCCACACAGAGAAGAAGAACCGGGGAGGGTTAAGGAAAACCCTAACAACATCGCTAGCATTAGCATTTGTAGTTTTATACAGCAGCTCTTTAGCAGTATCTTGTTCAGCAGCCTCTATGTTACGTTTCTGTAGGGTTTCACCAAACCCTCTTCTGGTTCTTTGTTCTCCTTAGTGGGTGCGTGTCAATGAGGAGAATGTGGGTTTAGATTAAGACATTTATATCATTAACAGATCAGCTAGTTCGGATTTATCAGCGCTGGATTCCAACATAGCTCTCGTGCCCGCGCTTCGTGTCCGGCCTTCCCCCCTGAAGGCCGGACTTTGCCCCAGCCAATCTAAGCCCATGTTTATCTGTGTTGTGAGACGCCCCCTCCCCCTCACTCTCCCTCCCGCCCCCCCCCTCTCCATCCCTCCTTCTCTCTCCCTCTCTGCCCCCCCCCCCCCCCCCTCCCTCTCTCTCTTCTTCTCAACCCAGTCGACTACTGGGTCTGTTGGAGCCTACTCCAGCAGTTTATGGGCGTGTGGTACACCACGGATGAGTCGCCAGCTTATCTTAGGACCATTGCTGGAGCTTGAACTCACACTGAATTAAAATTCAATGTTGTCTCAAGATGGAGTTTTAAAACTCATGAAGGAAGGTGCTGATACATTCTTCATCCATGGTCCTTTGCTTTGCCTCCTGTACTTTCTCATTCACGCGGCATATGTGCCGACCCAAAAGCATCTGGTTGATTTTCCTTGCATCTGGATTTTCTAATAGTTTTTTCATTGTCTTGGCATCAAACCTCGCTACTTCCTCAGGTGACAACACCCCCTTTGGTGTCTGCTCTTTAGGCTTTGGTGGCATTTGGTCGGCAATCCAAGCATTAATTTGTTTCTGTCTCATGACATTCCTTTTACTGAATGTTGTTGGAATGTTGTCCAACCGTTCCTTTACGGAAGGGTTTCTTTGTGTTGACAAGTTCATCATCATCGTCGGCTTTGATTTCTTCATATTTATATGTTTTCTCATCTTAATTGTTTTGATGTTAAAATCCTTTGATGTTCAAAGCAATTTCCTTGAACCTTGATGTTCAAAGCAATTTCAAGATCAGACATTTGTATCCACTTTGAATTCCCATTACAAATGTCTTTAACCTTTAAATTGCTTTGAAGTCACAGTTAGGTTTATGAGTGATATTTGCCTTGCAGATATTTACTTCCACTGAGAGCTGGGGGTTATGTGATCGTCCTCAGAGAGCGCAGACTGCCGATCAGCTCATTCCTCATAATTAGTCACCAAAAGGTTAAAAATTGTTCTTGGTGTCTTTATACACCAACCATTGAAGTAAAAGTGACTCGGAGTTTGTGCAATTTTTAACAGATCTTTGAATCCGTGAAGGAGGTTTTCAATGTTAGAATGCAACTGCTCCAGAATCCAGGATCGCTTCTGGATCAGGACAAAAATTTAATAATCTGTTCCTGGTATGATGTCATCACAATCCCTCCAGAACCTTTTGAGTTATCTTGCTAATGGATAGACAGACAGACAGGCAGATGCCGGCGATTACATAACCTCTGTGAAAGCGTACACCAACAATTTCAAACAATAATATGTGGCTAGAGGTGGCCCGGTGGCGCAGTGGTAAGCGCTGTTGCATCACAGCAAGGAGGTCGCAGGTTTGAATCCAACTTGTGGCCTTTCTGTGTGGAGTTTGCGTGTTCTCCCCGTGTCTGCGTGGGTTCTCTCTGGGTTCTCCGGCTTCCTCCCACCACCAAAAACATGCAGCTTAAGCTGATTGGTGACGCTACATTCACCGTAGGTGTGTGTGTGTGTCTGTGTGTGTGTGTAGCTGATTGTCTGTCTCTGTGTTGAACTGGTCACTGCTTTTTATTTAAACAACATTTTCTTTTTATGGTTTGTGTTCAATGCAAAAATATATATATATATATTAATGAGGGAAAACAAATTATTTCCATTGTTGATTGTGATAAAATTTGAATGAATTCAAAAGTGAAACAAAATGATGAGCGCCATGTGTTAATGCACGCCTAAAAAAAAGAGTCCAAATGTAATTAAATTAAACTAAATGAAGCTTAAATGAAGTAAATATTGTTTCTTCTTTGGGAGGGGAAGTCCTGCCCATGTTTGACTGTTTTTATGAAAATGATACACATCTGGAAGCATTATTTTTTATTTTTTGCTTCCAGCTGTGTACCTGAGCTTATTGACCCCGGAAACGATCAGTGTTGTTCACAAAACTGAGCAACATGGACCGAGCTGCTGGTGTGTGTGAGGTGCAGTAAATGCAGTCACAGACTGTCTGGCTCTGCAGCTTCAATCCTGCTGGGGAGCAGGAAGTCAGCAAAAGAGTCTGGCAATCACACAAAAGGGGGGGCGCGTCTGGACGACTTTAGAGCCGGTAACCGACTTCTATTTCATTCAAACAGAACTCTTATTGTTTGTGTCACATCCTCACATGCAAACGTCAACACAAACATCAACACGTCATGGCATGGTTCTGGGGTGTTTTTCCACTGCTAACTACTGTTTGCTCTCCTGCTGGGCGATGTTGCTGCTCAACAGGGTGTTTGATCTATCATTTTCAGAGCAGGTTTGCAGCAAACCAATCAGACCTTAGGTCAGATTTACAGCATTAGACACTGAAAACAGATCCAAAACCAGCCTACAGGCCTCGGGGAGCAAGAATGACGTCCTGGATGTGGATAATAAAGTCTCCCACAGCTGCTGCGCTGCGTTCTGACTGCCGTCCTTCAGACCTGTTTGCTAGTTGTCACCCAGAAATGTTGTAGATGTTCTCCGTCTGCATTTTGTCTGGTGAAACAAAAGGAGGAAACGGGTCAACCTGTATCTGGTCTGTAAAATAACTTCAACATCTTCAGATCCGACTCGTCGCTGCCTCCCCTTCTTCTTATGTTCCTCTTCACAGACGTACTGAATTCAGTATATTTATGGAGATGATTTTAAATACTGAAACATCTTTTTATTACCGGTAAATCAGATTAAAAATAACTCCAGAGCTCTCACTACACACATTTTAAAATTGGAATAGATTGTAAATTTGATTAACTCCAATGCCATTTAAATATATGATTATTCTAATATAGTTACATTTTGACCATTTTTTTTAAAGATTTAGATTACACCAAATAATTATTATTTTACTTTTTTAAATCAGGCATGGAACCCACTGAGCACAGCAGCGAGCCTCTACAGGGAAACATACATGGAATCTGGGTGAGACGTGGAGATGAACTGATTCTTCTGACCGTATCCCATCACCTGCGAGGTTTGGGGCTCGGTCGCGCCGGCCTGAGGGACAATCGGTGGAGGTTTGTGCGGCGCGTCACTTCACCAGACAGGACGCTGAAGCTAACGGAGCCAGCCGAAGGGGGGTGTGGCCCCAGCTGTTTGAGCTAGCGAGCAGATCTTCGCTTGTGCCGGTATGCCACCAAGGAAAACTCCACCGACCGAGGAGGTTGATGACATAAAAAAGGCACTTGACTTCTTGTCGGCTGAGGTGAGTGCTGTAAGAGTGCAGCAGACAAAGCTTCTGGATCTCGTGGGTGAGTTAAAGACGCTGCGCCTCCAGAATGCGGAAAAGGACCGGCGCATTGCTGATCTCGAGCACCGAGTGGATGACTTGGAGCAGTATTCTCGTGTAAACGATGTAATCATAACTGGGGTGCAAATCAAGCCGCGCACGTACGCGCGCGCGGTGGTGTCGGGCAGTGGGGAGCCCAGCGAGCAGGATGTGCAGTCTGTGGAGCAACAGGTGGCCTCCTTCCTCCAGAGTAAGGGGATAGATTTAAATTTGGAGAACATCGAGGCTTGCCACCCGCTGCCCAGGAAAAACAAGGAGAAGCCAGCCGTAATCATGAGATTTACTAACAGAAAAAACAAGGTGACACTCTTGAAGCAAGGTCGAAACCTCAAAGGAACTGATGTCTATTTAAACGATCACTTAACGAAGAAGAATGCCGATATCGCACGAAAAGCAAGATTTTTGAAGAAACAGCAAAAGATCCAACATACCTGGGTTACAAACTGCAAGATTTTCATTAAACTAAATGGGACTCCGGAGGAAGCTAAAGTTTTGGTGGTACGAAGTCTGGAGGAGCTGGACAAATATGAGTGACCTCAGCAAGGCATCATCTTGTGACTCAAGATAGACTTCCACCATGGACAACACGTCTACACAAATGTCAGGAAGCACCAACGACACTGACCTGCTGCAGAGAATTCTTCACAACAAGGAATTAGAACTGGGGACTTTTCAGATTATTGATCACAACAATCAACATTTAGATTCTGAAATTGACCCGGACAATAACTTTCTTTTTTCTATTAAGAACTACTGTAAATACTACACGCAAGAGCAGTTCTCCAGTAATGTCATTCAGGAGGGAAAGTTGTCAATTATACATTTTAACAGTAGAAGTATGTACTCAAATTTTGATTCCATAAAGGAATATTTACAACTCTTCACGCATCCTTTCAGTGTCATAGCTATAACAGAAACATGGTTCAATGAAAATAAAGACTTTGATTTTAATTTAGAAGACTATGAACTTAACTTTATGAATAGAGAAAATAGAATAGGAGGTGGGGTAGCTTTATATATTCATAAATCTATACAATTTACGGTGATGACAGATATGACCCTTACAGTAGACAACATAATGGAGTGTTTAACAGTGGAAATCATTAATAATAAAAAGAAGAATACTATTATTAGCTGTATTTATAGGTCACGCAGGTCAAGCGTAGAATCATTCAATCAGTGGATGGAGAAGTTGTTTTCTGTCATATATAAAAAAGATATATTCATCTGTGGAGATTTTAATATAGATCTACTTAATCCAACTAAGCAAAACACCACTGATTACTTTCTTGACTCAATGTACAGTATGTCACTTTACCCATCTATTACCAAACCCAGTAGAATCACTTCTCACAGTGCTACAATAATTGATAACATTTTTTCTAATAACATGTTGAATCACGCACTCATTGGACTGCTCATTTGTGACATTACGGATCATTTACCTATTTTTACTGTTTATGACTGTGAGATTATGAAGATCAAGGAAAAGAAAAAAGTTAAATATAGACGTTTAAGAACAGAAGAAACGATCGCTGCTTTTGATAACAGTCTCATGTTACAGGATTGGGGCTCTGTCTATTGTGAAAATGATGTGGACAATGCATATAATAATTTTCTTGATATATTTATTTCGCTCTATAATAGATGTTGCCCTCTTCAAGAACACCATCAACACAGAAAATATTCTAAATGCCCTTGGTTAACCAAAGGACTACAAAACGCCTGCAAAAAGAAAAATAAATTGTATGGAAATTTTGTCAAGCTAAAAACTGAGGGAGCAGCATTAAGGTATAAGGCATATAAAAATAAGTTAATAGACATTATCAGAATTAGCAAAGAGTCGTATTATAAAAAACTGCTATATGAAAATAAAAACAATATAAAAGGAACATGGAATATTCTAAATACCTTAATAAAACGTGGATCTCTTAAAACTACGTACCCAGAGTACTTTGAGGATATAGACGGACGATACTACAACTCTGAAAATATAGTTAACAGCTTCAATGCATTTTTTGTGAATGTCGGTCCGGAGTTGGCAGCTCAAATCCCTAAACGAGAAGTTCATCAGTCTAGTGATGTTGTACACACAAACCCTAAATCTATGTTTTTATCTGCAACTCTGGAACAAGAGATATTACATATTGTTAAAAAATGCAAAAGCAAACGATCCACAGACTGTCATGATATAGATATGGCATTAATAAAAACTGTTATAAATAATATTTTAAAACCGTTCACATATATCTGTAATCTGTCGTTTACAACTGGCTGTTTTCCCCAAAAAATGAAAATAGCAAATATTATTCCATTATATAAAAATGCAAATAAGCATAAATTTACAAACTATAGGCCAATTTCCTTGCTGCCACAGTTTTCAAAAATTCTAGAAAAGCTATTTAATTCTCGATTGGAAGATTTTGTAGAAAAGCATCAAATAATAAACGACGCGCAATACGGTTTTAGAGCTAAACGGACTACAGCAATGGCACTAACACAAGCAGTCGCAGAGATAACAAATGCTCTGGATACAAAAAAATATGCAGTTGGAATATTCATTGACTTAAAAAAGGCTTTTGACACCATAAATCACTCAAATTTGGTCACGAAATTAGAAAAATATGGAATTAGAGGAATGGCTGGGAATTGGTTAAAAAGCTATTTAACAGGCCGAACTCAGTATGTAAAAATGGGAGGACATATTTCAGAAAAACTTGTTGTTTCGTGTGGTGTGCCTCAAGGGTCAGTATTGGGTCCTCAACTTTTCAATATCTATATAAATGATCTTTTCAATGTATCTAAGTTACTAAAGTTAATATTATTTGCAGACGACACAAATATTTTTTACAGTAGTGACAATGAGAGTGAACTTTTGAGTACTGTAAATGGTGAGCTCAAAAAAATTAAAAAATGGATGGATAGTAATAAATTGGTTTTAAATGTGGATAAAACAAAAGTGATGATATTTGGTAAACACGAGAGTAATCCAGGAAAACGAATACAGATAGACGATGTTCAATTGGAATATGTTACTGAATATACATTTTTAGGAGTGAAAATTGATAACAAGTTGACATGGAAACCACACATCAGACGTATAAAAACCAAAATTTCAAAAAACCTCTCAATTATAAATAAAGCGAAGCAATTTTTAGATCATGATGCACTCAGAACTTTATATTGTTCACTCGTACTCCCACATCTCACCGACTGTGTTGAAGTGTGGGGGAACACTTATCAGTGTACAATACACCCATTAGTTATCTTACAAAAAAGAGCGGTAAGAATCATACACAAAGCTGAATTTTTATCTCATACTAATAATCTGTTTATTCAATCAAATTTATTAAAATTTACTGATCTTGTCAAATATCATACCTTGTTAATTTTATTTAAAGCATTTAACTACTCACTACCAAGTACATTACAATGTTTTTTTACATTAAGAGAGTTCCATCATGGCATAAGAGGATTTGGAAATTTTACAGTACCCAAAGTTCGAACCACCAGGAAGAGTTTTTGTTTAACCATCTGTGGGGTGAAGTTGTGGAATAGCTTGCATGTTGAACACAAACAATGCAAAAATATTCAAAAATTCAAATTTACTTACAAACGCATGATCTTGATGCAGTACAGAGAGGGCGGGGCTTAATTATAATGGCCTATTATAATGGCTCAATATATATATATATATATATTGTAATTTATCTTATGTATGAGGGTTACTTAATTGTTTTGTTTGTTTTTGCTTTTTCATCTTCATTGTGTTAATTGTTTTTTTTTCCATTGCTGGTTGTCCAATAGATGAACAATAGCAGTTGTATTATGGGGGTGGGATTTAATAAGTTTTTCTTCTTCCCACTCCTTTTCAAGCACTGTATAATTTATTATTGCTATTTTTGTGTACATGAACTTTGGTGGTTGTTTGGACATATTTGTTGGGTTTTTTTGTTTTCTTGTACGCAGAAAGGTATAAGTTTGTTTTGTTTATTTTTATTCTGCTTGAAACAAATTAATAAATAAATAAAAATAAAAATAAATTTGATTAACTCCAATGCCATTTAAATATATGATTATTCTAATATAGTTACATTTTGACCATTTTTTTTAAAGATTTAGATTACACCAAATAATTATTATTTTACTTTTTTAAATCAGGCAGGTCTAAGGTTTTATTTTAGAACATTTCACAAGTGCAATTTCCAATGTTATATATTTAATATTTTAATTTTCATCAATAATTTTGAAGTCAGTTAAATTTGTTTTCAGCACATTGTCACAGCTCTGTTCTTGGAGGTCGTCGGCTCCTCTTTATCCCCAGTTGGCCTTTTCCCCTTTGCAAAGAAGCTCTCCCAAGATGTTTTTTTATTGACTCATTTTTGCTAGTTTACGGCTTTATTTTTGAGTAACGTATCGACTCCACAGGATCAGGAATCTGGGAGCTGAGGTCAGTCTGATAGAAGATTTAATGGATCCCAATGTCCAGCACGGGGAGCTGGGACTCATGTTCACCACACTGAAGGTAGGACCCCCCCCCCCCCCCAACACAAACACAGATACCACCTTTACACATCATATTCTGACCTGTACTTGTCGCTTACTCTTTGCACATTGGTAAAACACACAAAACTCAAATTGCGGGTGATAAATAAATCCTAGATATTTTGCTAAAATGATATTTAGAGGGTTGGGCAAGTTATTACTTGATGTTCCTCATCATCCTTTAACACTTAATGACTCTGTTGCAGGCCAGCTACATCCACATCCAGCAGGAGTCGACTACATAGTCAACCAAGAGCCATCGGAAACAGAGCCAGTCCAAGCCGCTGCCCCCTACTGGAGGACGCTGGACACTGCACGGGGGCGAGGCAGGCAGGTGGCAGTGGGAGGAGAGCGTTACTCCTTCACCTTCTGCCGTCAGGATGGCAAGGAGAAGCTCATTCACAGATTCTTTTTCCTGAAGATGGTATTCACAGTGAAGCAGCACATCGCCCTCTGCTGGACATTTTACAGACCTGCATTATTTCCACATCAGTATTTGGTTGTTACTGTAACATCAACGGGACTTATCACCTCTTTTTTCTTTTTATAATCATCACAAAATTATCACTTTTCACGACTTGACTGTATTTTCATTCTGTTTTCTGACCTCTATCAAGATTTCCAAGGTTAGAAAGTTGCTAACTGCATAAGTAAAATGTTGTTATTGTTTTTTTTTAAAGAAAAACATTCCTCAAAGTGGAACTCCAGGGTTTTAAACTCTATAAATGATATATTTCTACATTTTTCACTTCACAGAATTTTAATATTACAGCACAAATCGTTGAGTCTTTAAGCTAACCTTAAAACTATAGGAAAGGGAAAACTTAATTTTTGACTTCGCATCGTGTTCCTTTAAACATTAATATATTGCAAATTGAATGTTATTATGTACAGTATGTTAATCAAAATGCACCATGTCAGTAACGTCATCGGAGTGGAGGTAGTTCAAGACGAAGGACAGAGTTTAAATATCTTCATTTATTGTCACTTGTACCGCCTGTAGCACAAAGCCAACCTGTGTAAAGCTCTTAATATTTATAACTAAAACACCCGGTTAAAGTAATTAATGATGAGCACGGTGTCATTCCTCCTGGGAGGAGAGCGTCTCCACCCATGAATATCTGACAGCACCTTTCCCCTCTTCATCATTCTCATAGAACATCTTAACAGCATGCAGATTCTGTGAACATGGCAGCTCCACAACACGAGGTTTCCACGACGGCAAAGGTTTGGGTAAAACTGCACAAAGTGGACACAAGAGGAAAACCTTGGCTTTTATTAGTTTAGAAAACGGTGATGATGATGATGAAGTTTAATCTGACTCGAGACCAATCAACACCCTAAAATACACTAAAAAGCTTCAATGGGCTTCAGAGCAACTCATTTGATGAAAGCAAGTTGATCAGTTCTTAAATGAATGGACTTTATCAGCTTGGTCTTCCATTACGCACCGTAATTTATAAATCCTGATGCCTCCAAATCCTAATCCAGAGTCCAGTTATTGCTGGACTCTGGATTAGGTTATGTTTTTGCCAGCATTTGTTTGTCTGTCCGTCCGTCTGTTAGCAAGAGAACTCAAAATTTTCTGGACGGATCTTGATGTGATTTCCAGGAAATGTTTCCTGGATTATGGATCAGTTTGAAATTTTCAGTAACATTGCGGTCAGTGTCAGGAAAAACAAATGTACATTTTAACATTGGAAAAATTTTAAGGATTCAAAAATCCGTTAAAAATAATCTGATTCACTTTTACTTTTCATGGTTGGTGTATAAAGAACAATTTATAACCTTTTGGGGATGATCCAGATCACCATGGGGACGATGTAAATGTAATTATCAGGGGAATGAGCTGCTCGGCGGAGGTCTGCGCTCTCCGAGTGCTTTTCTAGTTCTATCTTAAATACCCGAGTAAATTTTCACAAAGCAATTTTGTTTTTGGACACTTTCAATAATATCTCTTATGAGGTTCTGCTTTTGCTGACCTTTAACAAGACGCTGTGGAGCTAGTAGTGGGAAAACGGATTTGTTGTATCTTCAAAAGCTACGGATCCAGATCCAGAAGAATCCACCGTTACTGGAAGTGTGCTTTTAGTGAATAACTTCGAAACTAACAATTATATCAACGCAAATCCAATCGCTAAAGTTCTGTTTTCATGGTTAAAGAATCTAAAAATATAGATAAAATAAATGTCAGGCCATTATTCTGGCGGTAAATCACAATATGGGGAGACTGATTGAATAGGGTTCTTAAAAATCATTTTTTTTACAAGTTAATAAACTGTTGTTTAAACAAAACCCTGGAGGTACAGTCGGTTAGTTTGTCTTTCTTTCGAATGACACGTTGTTTTTCTTCCTTTGATGGTGAAATCAGTACACAGCATCCACATTCAGAACCACTTCGGGCAGGCATGTACCCCTTAGATATTACTATTCATTCCTTTCTGGCAAAATAATAATCAACTTAGAATTCCTTTGCCGTGTATCTTTAAGAGGTTGTATGGCGTCCAGGCAAAGACGGTCCAACATCGCTAACGACAGTTTACAATGAATGTAGGTCTAATGTACAGCGTGGGAGAGTGATACAAGTTGACTGGTAAAAAAAAACAACCTCAGTTGCACTAAACCTCTGTTGAGTGTTAGTGATGTACTATTTTTTTTTACATCAAAATAACAGTGCATACTCAGTGTGCACCAGTATACGTTTCTACTCGGTATTAATACTGCTAAAGAAATGTAATGTTGCAATCTGAATATCATCTTAAACTCTTGTGAGAGAGGGTTTCCATCGTCTCTCGCTCTAATTCCAAACATCCCAAACGTTTGCTCTCGTGTTAATACGGCTGCTACAACCAGTTGTTAGGCCTGTTAGTCCAACGTAAGAGATAACGTTACGCAGGGCAGCAAACTATTTCAACTTAACCTTTGTAACTGTGAGGACAACAGTTCGACTTTTTGTTTGGTCTTTTTATTACACTATATAAGCATGATTTCTCCCACTCT
Organism: Brachionichthys hirsutus; assembly: GCF_040956055.1. Classification (NCBI taxonomy): domain Eukaryota; kingdom Metazoa; phylum Chordata; class Actinopteri; order Lophiiformes; family Brachionichthyidae; genus Brachionichthys; species Brachionichthys hirsutus. The sequence continues at coordinate 26,648 of NW_027180552.1, read as the reverse complement.
ATCTGCTCTCACAGGGCTGGCAGTGCAGACAATGCCCTCAGCTTTTGGCTTGCACTCGCCCTAAACAAGAAATAATAAATGGCTGTAAATAACAAACAGTAGCCAAACATGGACAAAAAAATGGGCTGATAATCAATTTATACTTAAAAATATATTTATTCTGCATCAGGATTCTCATAGAGAGAGAGAGAGAGAGAGAGAGAGGGGGGGGGGGGGGGGGGGGGGGAGACCAGGAGCAGACAAAAACAAAATGTAACATCTCAGCTGCTGAACAAGATACTGCTAAAGAGCTGCTATATAAAACTACAAATGCTAATGCTAGCGATTTGGACATACATCAGTGTTGAGGGTCCAGGTTCTGTCCGTGGTGATGCAGAACCTGGACCTGTGACCCTCAACACTGATATGGACATCAGTGTTGAGGGTCCAGGTTCTGCAGCACCACGGACAGAAGGACCTGCAGACAGAGAGACAGAAAGAGGGACAGACAGACTATCAGTGTAGTCCTCCTCACCAGCACCAGTATCAATGTTGTCTCACGCTCGTACGAGGATTACACTGATAGTCTGTCTGTCCCTCTTTCTGTCTCTCTGTCTGCAGGTCCTTCTGTCCGCGGTGCTGCGGAACCTGGACCTGTAGCCCTCAACACTGATGTCCACATTGTAGGGAATTTCCATATTAGATGGGATTCCATAATGTGATTACATGCCGACACCACTAGGAACGCACTACATTTAGTTTGTTATTGTAATGACTGATTTCAATTGAACGCATCACAGCAGTGACGTCACACAACACAGATAAGCATGGGCTTCGATTGGCTGGGGCGGGACCCCCACCTTGAGGAGGATGGACTCATGGACATTGAAAGACGCGGACGCAGAGGGCGGCCCTTTGTTCGGACCTGAGACAGACACACGGAGCAGGATCGAACCTCAGCGCTGATATCTGAACCAACTTGTATTGATCTGCATATTATATAAATATCTTAATCATGACCCAAATCCTCTTTATTGACTACGCACCCACACGGAGAAGAAGAACCGGGGAGGGTTAAGGAAAACCCTAACAACATCGCTAGCATTAGCATTTGTAGTTTTATACAGCAGCTCTTTAGCAGTATCTTGTTCAGCAGCCTCTATGTTACGTTTCTGTAGGGTTTCACCAAACCCTCTTCTGGTTCTTTGTTCTCCTTAGTGGGTGCGTGTCAATGAGGAGAATGTGGGTTTAGATTAAGACATTTATATCATTAACAGATCAGCTAGTTCGGATTTATCAGCGCTGGATTCCAACGTAGCTCTCGTGCCCGCGCTTCGTGTCCGGCCTTCCCCCCTGAAGGCCGGACTTTGCCCCAGCCAATCTAAGCCCATGTTTATCTGCCCTCCCTCTCTCTCTCCCTCCCCCCCCCCCCCCTCCCTCTCTCTCCTTCTCAACCCAGTCGATTACTGGGTCTGTTGGAGCCTACTCCAGCAGTTTATGGGCGTGTGGTACACCACGGATGAGTCGCCAGCTTATCTTAGGACCATTGCTGGAGCTTGAACTCACACTGAATTAAAATTCAATGTTGTCTCAAGATGGAGTTTTAAAACTCATGAAGGAAGGTGCTGATACATTCTTCATCCATGGTCCTTTGATTTGCCTCCTGTTGTTTCTCATTCACGCGGCATATGTGCCGAGCCAAAAGCATCTGGTTGATTTTCCTTGCATCTGGATTTTGTAATAGTTTTTTCATTGTCTTGGCATCAAACCTCGCTACTTCCTCAGGTGACAACACCCCCTTTGGTGTCTGCTCTTTAGGCTTTGGTGGCATTTGGTCGGCAATCCAAGCATTAATTTTTTTCTGTCTCATGACATTCCTTTTACTGAATGTTGTTGGAATGTTGTCCAACAGTTCCTTTACGGAAGGGTTCCTTTGTGTTGACAAGTTCATCATCATCGTCGGCTTTGATTTCTTCATATTTATATGTTTTCTCATCTTAATTGTTTTAATGTTAAAATCCTTTGATGTTCAAAGCAATTTCCTTGAACCTTGATGTTCAAAGCAATTTCAAGATCAGAAATTTGTATCCACTTTGAATTCCCATTACAAATGTCTTTAACCTTTAAATTGCTTTGAAGTCACAGTTAGGTTTATGAGTGATATTTGCCTTGCAGATATTTACCTCCACTGAGAGGTGGGGGTTATGTGATCGTCCTCAGAGAGCGCAGACTGCCGATCAGCTCATTCCTCATAATTAGTCACCAAAAGGTTAAAAATTGTTCTTGGTGTCTTTATACACCAACCATTGAAGTAAAAGTGACTCGGAGTTTGTGTAATTTTTAACAGATCTTTGAATCCGCAAAGGAGGTTTTCAATGTTAGAATGCAACTGCTCCAGAATCCAGGATCGCTTCTGGATCAGGACAAAAATTTAATAATCTGTTCCTGGTATGATGTCATCACGATCCCTCCAGAACCTTTTGAGTTATCTTGCTAATGGATGGACAGACAGACAGGCAGATGCCAGCGATTACATAACCTCTGTGAAAGCGTACACCAACAATTTCAAACAATAATATGTGGCTAGAGGTGGCCCGGTGGCGCAGTGGTAAGCGCTGTTGCATCACAGCAAGGAGGTCGCAGGTTTGAATCCAACTTGTGGCCTTTCTGTGCGGAGTTTGCGTGTTCTCCCCGTGTCTGCGTGGGTTCTCTCTGGGTTCTCCGGCTTCCTCCCACCACCAAAAACATGCAGCTTAAGCTGATTGGTGACGCTACATTCCCCGTAGGTGCGTGTGTGTGTCTGTGTGTGTGTGTGTAGCTGATTGTCTGTCTCTGTGTTGAACTGGTCACTGCTTTTTATTTAAACAACATTTTATTTTTACGGTTTGTGTTCAATGCAAAATATATATATATATTAATGAGGGAAAACAAATTATTTCCATTGTTGTTTGTGATAAAATTTGAATGAATTCAAAAGTGAAACAAAATGATGAGCGCCATGTGTTAATGCACGCCTAAAAAAAAGAGTCCAAATGTAATTAAATTAAACTAAATCAAGCTTAAATGAAGTAAATATTGTTTCTTCTTTTGGAGGGGAAGTCCTGCCCATGTTTGACTGTTTTTATGAAAATGATACACATCTGGAAGCATTATATTTTATTTTTTGCTTCCAGCTGTGTACCTGAGCTTATTGACCCCGGAAACGATCAGTGTTGTTCACAAAACTGAGCAACATGGACCGAGCTGCTGGTGTGTGTGAGGTGCAGTAAATGCAGTCAGACTGTCTGGCTCTGCAGCTTCAATCCTGCTGGGGAGCAGGAAGTCAGCAAAAGAGTCTGGCAATCACACAAAAGGGGGGGGGGCGCGTCTGGACGACTTTAGAGCCGGTAACCGACTTCTATTTCATTCAAACAGAACTCTTATTGTTTGTGTCACATCCTCACATGCAAACGTCAACACAAACATCAACACGTCATGGCGTGGTTCTGGGGTGTTTTTCCACTGCTAACTACTGTTTGCTCTCCTGCTGGGCGATGTTGCTGCTCAACAGGGTGTTTGATCTATCATTTTCAGAGCAGGTTTGCAGCAAACCAATCAGACCTTAGGTCAGATTTACAGCATTAGACACTGAAAACAGATCCAAAACCAGCCTACAGGCCTCGGGGAGCAAGAATGACGTCCTGGATATGGATAATAAAGTCTCCCACAGCTGCTGCGCTGCGTTCTGACTGCCGTCCTTCAGACCTGTTTGCTAGTTGTCACCCAGAAATGTTGTAAATGTTCTCCGTCTGCATTTTGTCTGGTGAAACAAAAGGAGGAAACAGGTCAACCTGTATCTGGTCTGTAAAATAACTTCAACATCTTCAGATCCGACTCGTCGCTGCCTCCCCTTCTTCTTATGTTCCTCTTCACAGACGTACTGAATTCAGTATATTTATGGAGATGATTTTAAATACTGGAACATCTTTTTAATACCGGTAAATCAGATTAAAAATAACTCCAGAGCTCACTACACACATTTTAAAATTGGAATAGATTGTAAATTTGATTAACTCCAATGCCATTTAAATATATAATTATTCTAATATAGTTACATTTTGACCATTTTTTTAAAACATTTAGATTACACCAAATAATTATTATTTTACTTTTTTAAATCAGGCAGGTCTAAGGTTTTATTTTAGAACATTTCACAAGTGCAGTTTCCAATGTTATATATTTAATATTTTAATTTTCATCAATCATTTTGAAGTCAGTTAAATTTGTTTTCAGCACATTGTCACAGCTCTGTTCTTGGAGGTCGTCGGCTCCTCTTTATCCCCAGTTGGCCTTTTCCCCTTTGCAAAGAAGCTCTCCCAAGATGTTTTTTTATTGACTCATTTTTGCTAGTTTACGGCTTTATTTTTGAGTAACGTATCGACTCCACAGGATCAGGAATCTGGGAGCTGAGGTCAGTCTGATAGAAGATTTAATGGATCCCAATGTCCAGCACGGGGAGCTGGGACTCATGTTCACCACACTGAAGGTAGGACCCCCGCCCCCCCCCCAACACAAACACAGATACCACCTTTACACATCATATTCTGACCTGTACTTGTCGCTTACTCTTTGCACATTGGTAAAACACACAAAACTCAAATTGCGGGTGATAAATAAATCCTAGATATTTTGCTAAAATGATATTTAGAGGGTTGGGCAAGTTATTACTTGATGTTCCTCATCATCCTTTAACACTTAATGACTCTGTTGCAGGCCAGCTACATCCACATCCAGCAGGAGTCGACTACATAGTCAACCAAGAGCCATCGGAAACAGAGCCAGTCCAAACCGCTGCCCCCTACTGGAGGACGCTGGACACTGCACGGGGGCGAGGCAGGCAGGTGGCAGTGGGAGGAGAGCGTTACTCCTTCACCTTCTGCCGTCAGGATAGCAAGGAGAAGCTCATTCACAGATTCTTTTTCCTGAAGATGGTATTCACAGTGAAGCAGCACATCGCCCTCTGCTGGACATTTTACAGACCTGCATTATTTCCACATCAGTATTTGGTTGTTACTGTAACATCAACGGGACTTATCACCTCTTTTTTCTTTTTATAATCACAAAATTATCACTTTTCACGACTTGACTGTATTTTCATTCTGTTTTCTGACCTCTATCAAGATTTCCAAGGTTAGAAAGTTGCTAACTGCATAAGTAAAATGTTGTTGTTTTTTTTTAAAGAAAAACATTCCTCAAAGTGGAACTCCAGGGTTTTAAACTCTATAAATGATATATTTCTACATTTTTCACTTCACAGAATTTTAATATTACAGCACAAATTGTTGAGTCTTTAAGCTAACCATAAAACTATAGGAAAGGTAAGACTTAATTTTTGAAGACGCATCGTGTTCCTTTAAACATTAATATATTGCAAATTGAATGTTATAATGTACAGTATGTTGCAGCCCCCGGCGTCGAAATAAGTGCAGAGAGTCACCAACGGGTGTAGTTGCTTTGCGTACTTTATTCAAGCACTTTCAAGCACCTTCAAACACCTTCAAACACCGTGAAACTAAATAATCAAACAAAAACATAACCACTCGTCAGTGCATACTTCGTTTCGACATAACGGTCAGATTGCAGGGTACAGCATATTGCATTGGACATACCTCGCTCTGCATACCAAGGGTGCAAACTCGTAAAATATCGTTTGGCGCTCTTCTTTGGCGTCGGGTTATTAGCGCACCATGTCCCTGTCTCGGCGCTTGCAGAGACCAGCTGTTCGTCACGCGCCCGCCGGCGGAACTCTTCCGGCTTTATACGCGGTTCCATACATGTTCCGGGGCTTGCAGCGTCGCCCCAGTCACGTGACACGTCATGCGTCATAGACGGACACTTACACTCCCACCAAATCATGCTATGATGAATGAACTCAGGTAAACGTCAGTTAAACAAGAAGGAATCATACATGATTTGCAAACCGATAAAGAAAATCACATCAATGCATACAAATAAACAACATGTCTGAGGTCAGCGTTTCGTCAAAACGACGGCAAAATAAATTAATTTTCGAGGAGAAGTACAAGTTTTTGGACAGGCCGTTCAATGATCGAATATTTAGAGGGACGGTCTCTTCTCCCTGTTAATTTCCGTTCCCCTACTCGTACCTTGACCCGATGGACTAAGCCATCGGTTCCCTTTGTGGTTTCCACTACACGTCCAAGGTGCCACTCGTTCCTAGGTAGTGCATCTTCCTTGATGATGACTATGTCATCAACTTTCAGGTTGCGCCGGGGTAGATGCCACTTCTGCCTTAAGGAGATGTTTAGGAGGTACTCCCTTTTCCATCGGCTCCAGAACTGTTCAACCAGATACTGGACCCTGCGCCACCTTTTTGCAGCGTACAGTTCCTCCTTCCCAAACTTTCCCGGGGGTGGTAGTGCAGATTTAGATTTCATTAAAATGAGGTGGCTTGGGGTCAACGAGGTGTCCGCCCTGACTACGTTACCAAAATATTGAGGATGGTAACATCTGGGTATTGTGATACCTTTTAACTGTTGGAGACCCTCCTTCCACTTCTCCCACCGTAAGCGCAAGTCCTCAGGAATTGGATCATCCCATCCAATGCCTTTTCGACACAATCCCTGCAGAATGCGTTTACCACTCAGGGTAAAGGGAGCTACAAACCCCGGTGGATCATACAGAGAAGCTACAACTGACAGGAGGCCACGGCGTGTAGGGGGGTGGTCTTTTGCCTCAATGCTGAAAGCGAAGGTGTCCTTCTCTAGAGACGACTGGATGCCAAGTGTGCGACTATCAGGAGTTGGATTAAGGTGAAGGGGGCCTCTTGTCACTGCTCTTTCGGAAGGCGCCACACACGAGAGCACTTCCTTCCTATTCGAGTCGAATCTATGTAGACGCAGGCCCGCAACCCTGCAAAGCTGTGGTGCCTCAATGATTAGTTGCTGCGCCTCTTTCACCGTTGGAACACTAATTAACCCATCATCCACGTAGAAATTCTTCTCCACAAAGGCTGAAGCTAAAGGGTGACTGGCCTTATGCTGCTGTGCTAAATACTTGAGGCCAAAGTTGGCACAACCAGGAGATGAGGCAGCACCGAAGAGATGTACTCTCATCCTATACTCCTCAGGTTCTGTTTCCAACTGCCCATCCACCCACCAAAGGAATCTCAGGTAGTTGCGGACTTCTGGTGAAACATAGAACTGATGGAACATCCTTTCGATGTCACAAATGACAGCTGCTGTTTCCTTCCTAAACCGACAGAGAACCCCCACTAGGGAGTTAATCAAATCAGGGCCTGTCAATAAAGTGTCATTCAAAGAAATGCCACGAAATTTTGCTGAGCAGTCAAATACAACTCTTAACTTGTCTGGCTTCCTGGGATGGTACACTCCATGATGTGGGATGTACCACACAATTTCTTCTTCAGAAGGTGGAGGAACTTGCTCTGCATCACCTTTGTCAACCATGTCTCGCACGAAGGCTCTGTAACGGTCGAAATACTGTTTGTTGGTCTTTAACTTCCTTTTTAGGTGTTGTAAACGAATAGTAGCCAGCTTCCTGTTGTTTGGGAGGAAAGGTGGACCACTGCTTTTGAAGGGAAGGAGCATCTCGTAATGCCCGTCTTTCCTCTGCTTGATGGAATTACTAAGCAAGTGAATGAAATAGACATCATCCTGGGACACAAACTTTTCTTCATAGTTTCTTTCCTGGAAATCTGACTCTAGAATTTTGAGCACGTCGTTGGTATGTGGTACTGGTATTTCCTTTACAGAGACTCGATGCACAAAACTCTGATTACCCTGCCTATCTAAATGGGGATTGGTTGATCCTACAATGCTCCAGCCGAGCACCGTTCTTTGAGCAAACGGTTCGTTTCCCTCACCCATGATCACCTCTAAGGGAGCCAGTGCTGATGGGCAATTACAACCAATCAACAGCCCCACCTCGCAGTCCTGAAGCGGTGGTAGCTTTCCTGCGAGGTGCTGCAGATGACGCCACCTAGACGCGGTACCTCTAGTGGGAATATGAGACCCGTCAACCGGTATACAGTCCCTCGTATAGGCCTGGTGTACTTTAACGTAGGTTTCAGAGCCAAGACCCCGAACCTGTAGACCACTGGTGCTGTTGCTTGATATTACTGTGTTGACAGCTGTCATGGTACTGAGTCTGAGTTGTACTGGTTGAAAGGCTACGTCAAGTTCTGATACTAAATTCCCCAGAATAAAGGTGGAGTCGCTCTGCGTGTCAAGAAGAGCGTATGTGAGAATTTCTCTTTGGGGCTCTGTTACCGATGATACAAAGACTGGAACAATGCTAGAGGTGACAGATGCGTTATGTGTCATTGTATGGGTTATAACCTTATGAATTGCTTTCCTGGCTGACTCACTTGTGGCTACAGAATCTCTACTCGATGGCTTCTCTATATGCAAGGCGGTTGGATGACGTCGACCACATATGCTGCAAGTATGCCGCCTTTTGCAGTCTTTACTGCTGTGTCCCTTCCTCAAACAGCCAAAGCAGAGACGGTTTTCAAAGATGAAGGTTTTCTTCTCGTCTGCGTTCTTTGCTGCGAAGGTTGGACACTTAGCAACCCCATGCGTTCTATCTCTACAGACTCTACAGGGTGGTCGAGGATGTGAATATTCTAATGATTCTGGGGGAGGATTATTCAATTGAGTCCCTGTGTTAAATGCTTTAGCTTTCCTCTGAAACCTTTCATCTGTTAGTTTGATGTTCAGTAAGAGGGGGGAGGAAATGGGATTACATGCTATTCGAGCTTCCTTCTGCATGAACTCTGTGAACTGTATAAAGCTGGGGTATTCACCGAATCTATCTAGCTCATCTACAACGCTACGGCTCCATCTGCGCACCATCCACTCAGGCAGTTTCTTAAGGAGTTTATGGTTCTCCTCACAGTCGTTCAGGATGGACAGTCCTTTAACATGGGGAATGGCTTCAGCACACCCTTGAAGAAAATCAGCAAACTCTCTGATTGCTCTCGGTTCATTAGCCGGTATCTTCGGCCACTTCGTGAGCTTCTCTCTGAAGGCCCTTTGGACAACAAAAGGACTTCCATACCTGTCTTCTAGAACTGCCCAGGCGCCCTGATATGCAGCACTGGAGTTGCGGTAGAAAAATCCCTCCACAGATTTCCGTGCCTCGCCTGCAAGATAATTCTTTAAATAAAACATTTTCTCACTAAGTGGGAGGGGTTTCTGGTCAATAAGGGCGTTGAAGGATATCTTCCAGTCTATGAATTTTAAAGGGTCACCAGAAAATATTGCTGGTTCTGGGACAGGCAAGCGGCTCAATATTAATGCGCTTGCGATTGCTTGTGCCAGGCTGGCATCCTGCACAATTGGCGTTTCAGGAGGTGCAGGGCGAGGCTGGAATGGCGTTGCTTGTGGGTTATGGCGGTCAGGATAACTCAAAATGCCATCAGACCCCTCTTCGCGTACTTCAAGCTGATGTAAAATTGTTTTTTCTTGTGCCAGCCTCGCTTTAATCTCATCCTCTTCCTGTTTGATTTCTGCCTTCATCTGTGCTTCCTTGAGCTTCCATTCACATTCCAGTTCGTGAACCTTCGCTTGTTGTGCATGCACTCTTTTCACTGCCTCTGCATGCTTTTGTTTGTCGACAAGGTCTGCTTTAGCATCTGCATCTCTGCTGGAACGTCTGGAGCTGCCATTCTCTCGTGAAAGCACGGTTTCTGTGTCTGTTGTCCCAAATACAGACCCGTACTCCCCTTTACTTAATACCATCCGCACCCTTTCCTTCTCCAGTCGGTCATTAAATTCTCCAGCTCCGCTCCCTAGTCGCCTACTGGTGAGGTCGCAAATCTCTGCGGTCAGGGTGCCACATGCATCCATTCGCTTAACAACATCTGGGTTGGAGGTATGGTTGCGGCGGATTGCCTCATAATGCTGGGATACTGTATCATGCCTGGATTTTATGCTCCTCTCGCTTTCTTCCAGGTCTTCAGCTGAACAGAAGGACTTCAATCCTCTTCTAATTTCCTTGGCAGTTTTCTTCCAGAACTCATAGGCCTTGTAGAAAGCCTTTTCAAACTTCTGCGCCTTCTGTTTATGCAATTCTAGGCCCTTTTCTGTTAGCTGGCGCTCACGAGAGCTGGACCTCTCCTGTTGTGGCTCTAGGGGTTTGTCTGTTTCTTCCGCTAATGATAGCATCTTGGTTCTTTCGCAACTATTTCTGCTATCTCGTCCTATCCGGCGTCGAGTTTTAGCGGGTAGTAGCTGTAGTGACTACTACTTCTAAACAATACGGTTACCACTAACCTCAGACATTTACACCTTCAGAACACAACACTGAGCAAGCATACACGATAAGAATATATAGACAAAACACTGGGAATAATATATTCTTATGTTTCAGACAGTCATCTCTTTCAAAACGTCATACGGTTTAGAACTGGAGGTATTCTAACAAACAATAGGCTCTAACAACACACATCAGCCTCTATAAATCCATATCTTCACACAATCAATCAGTAATATCCAAAAAACCCTTATTGAAAATATAAACTGATTGTCCAATATGAGGTGGATTAGCAGAGAATCACGTTTATTTCTCTTACCACCCCATTCTTCATTGTAGATATGCGGCTTGCATCAAGTTTTAGCCTCCAGGCGACAACAGTCTTTTGAGTCAGGCGTGGCGTCCGAACAGCGTGCAGCGCGCCTCAGGTTTCCAGGTGTTTGATGAACGGCGCAGGACCCGCGTCGTGGATGGCTCAGCTGTTGCAGCGAGTTTCACTGTTGCAGCCCCCGGCGTCGAAATAAGTGCAGAGAGTCACCAACGGGTGTAGTTGCTTTGCGTACTTTATTCAAGCACTTTCAAGCACCTTCAAACACCGTGAAACTAAATAATCAAACAAAAACATAACCACTCGTCAGTGCATACTTCGTTTCGACATAACGGTCAGATTGCAGGGTACAGCATATTGCATCGGACATACCTCGCTCTGCATACCAAGGGTGCAAACTCGTAAAATATCGTTTGGCGCTCTTCTTTGGCGTCGGGTTATTAGCGCACCATGTCCCTGTCTCGGCGCTTGCAGAGACCAGCTGTTCGTCACGCGCCCGCCGGCGGAACTCTTCCGGCTTTATACGCGGTTCCATACATGTTCCGGGGCTTGCAGCGTCGCCCCAGTCACGTGACACGTCATGCGTCATAGACGGACACTTACACAGTATGTTAATCAAAATGCACCATGTCAGTAACGTCATCGGAGTGGAGGTAGTTCAAGACGAAGGACAGAGTTTAAATATCTTCATTTATTGTCACTTGTACCGCCTGTAGCACAAACCCAACCTGTGTAAACCTCTTAATATTTATAACTAAAACACCCGGTTAAAGTAATTAATGATGAGCACGGTGTCATTCCTCCTGGGAGGAGAGCGTCTCCACCCATGAATATCTGACAGCACCTTTCCCCTCTTCATCATTCTCATAGAACATCTTAACAGCATGCAGATTCTGTGAACATGGCAGCTCCACAACACGAGGTTTCCACAACGGCAAAGGTTTGGGTAAAACTGCACAAAGTGGACACAAGAGGAAAACCTTGGCTTTTATTAGTTTAGAAAACAGTGATGATGATGATGAAGTTTAATCTGACTCGAGACCAATCAACACCCTAAAATACACTAAAAAGCTTCAATGGGCTTCAGAGCAACTCATTTGATGAAAGCAAGTTGATCAGTTCTTAAATGAATGGACTTTATCGGCTTGGTCTTCCATTACGCACCGTAATTTATAAATCCTGATGCCTCCAAATCCTAATCCAGAGTCCAGTTATTGCTGGACTCTGGATTAGGTTATGTTTTTGCCAGCATTTGTTTGTTTGTTCGTCCGTCTGTTAGCAAGAGAACTCAAAATGTTCTGGACGGATCTTGATGTGATTTCCAGGAAATGTTTCCTGGATTATGGATCAGTTTGAAATTTTCAGTAACATTGCGGTCAGTGTCAGGAAAAACAAATGTACATTTTAACATTGGAAAAATTTTAAGGATTCAAAAATCTGTTAAAAATAATCTGATTCACTTTTACTTTTCATGGTTGGTGTATAAAGAACAATTTATAACCTTTTGGGGATGATCCAGATCACCATGGGGACGATGTAAATGTAATTATCAGGGGAATGAGCTGCTCGGCGGAGGTCTGCGCTCTCCGAGTGCTTTTCTAGTTCTATCTTAAATACCCGAGTAAATTTTCACAAAGCAATTTTGTTTTTGGACACTTTCAATAATATCTCTTATGAGGTTCTGCTTTTGCTGACCTTTAACAAGACGCTGTGGAGCTAGTAGTGGGAAAACGGATTTGTTGTAACTTCAAAAGCTACGGATCCAGATCCAGAAGAATCCACCGTTACTGGAAGTGTGCTTCTAGTGAATAACTTCTAAACTAACAATTATATCAACGCGAATCCAATCGCTAAAGTTCTGTTTTCATGGTTAAAGAATCTAAAAATATAGATAAAATAAATGTCAGGCCATTATTCTGGCGGTAAATCACAATATGGGGAGACTGATTGAATAGGGTTCTTAAAAATCATTTTTTTACAAGTTAATAAACTGTTGTTTAAACAAAACCCTGGAGGTACAGTCGGTTAGTTTGTCTTTCTTTCAAATGACACATTGTTTTTCTTCCTTTGATGGTGAAATCAGTACACAGCATCCACATTCAGAACCACTTCGGGCAGGCATGTACCCCTTAGATCTTACTATTCATTCCTTTCTGGCAAAATAATAATCAACTTGGAATTCCTTTGCCGTGTATCTTTAAGAGGTTGTATGGCGTCCAGGCAAAGACGGTCCAACATCGCTAACGACAGTTTACAATGAATGTAGGTCTAATGTACAGCGTGGGAGAGTGATACAAGTTGACTGGCAAAAAAAAACAACCTCAGTTGCACTAAACCTCTGTTGAGTGTTAGTGATGTACTATTTTTTTTTACATCAAAATAACAGTGCATACTCAGGGTGCACCAGTATACGTTTCTACTCGGTATTAATACTGCTAAAGAAATGTAATGTTGCAATCTGAATATCATCTTAAACTCTTGTGAGAGAGGGTTTCCATCGTCTCTCGCTCTAATTCCAAACATCCCAAACGTTTGCTCTCGTGTTAATACGGCTGCTACAACCAGTTGTTAGGCCTGTTAGTCCAACGTAAGAGATAACGTTACGCAGGGCAGCACACTATTTCAACTTAACCTTTGTAACTGTGAGGACAACAGTTCGACTTTTTGCTTGGTCTTTTTATTAATTCAATTCAATTCAGTTTTATTTATATAGCGCCAGATCACAACATAAAGTCATCTCAAGGCACTTTACAGGATTAGCAGGGAAAGACCTGCAGGGAAACACAGAACCCAACTTGACCCACAAGAGCAACGGAGGCAAGGAAAAACTTCCCTTTAACGGGCAGAAACCTTGGACAGAACCTAGGCTCATGGTGGACGGCCATCTGTCTGGCCGGCTGGGTTGAGAGAGAGAGAAAGAGAGAGAGAGAGAGAATGGCAGGTCGGAGACGAGTCAAGGAGATGGATAGGGAAGTGATAGTGAGACAGAGCAGGAGCAGACAAAAACTAAATGCTAATGCTAGCGACGTGGACTTCAGTGTTGAGGGACACAGGTCCAGGTTCTGCAGCACCACGGACAGAAGGACCTGAAAGAGAGAGAGGGACAAACAGCGGGAGAGAGCGAACTAGACTACGGGGAATAGAGACATATTGCACACATCTATTTATAACATAAATATAAATAATCAGATAAAGGGGGAGGAGCTCAGTGTGTCATGATGTTAAGCCACCAATGCTGCCTAATGACAGCAGATTGATTATACTGATTACTGCATTGATTAGTTATAAGCTTTGTTAAAAAGGAAAGTCTTTAATCTATTCTTGAACATAGAGATGGTGTCTGTCTCACGAACCAAAACGGGGAGCCGATTCCACAATAAAGGAGCTTGATAACTGAACGCTCTGCCCCCCTGTCTGCTCTTGGAAATTTTTGGAACCACGAGCAGGCCAGCGTTTTGGGACCGCAGGGTCCTAGTGGGGCAATACGGGATAATCATCTCTGTAAGGTAAGGAGGGGCCTGGCCAGTGAGGGCTTTAAAAGTAAGTAGAAGGATTTTATATTCAATCCGTTCCCTAACAGGAAGCCAATGCAGAGACGCCAGAACAGGGGAAATGTGTTCTCTCAGTCTGGTCCCCGTCAAAACACGAGCTGCTGCATTCTGGATTAGCTGGAGATGTTTAATAGACTTTTTTGGGCAGCCGGACAGTAAGGAGTTGCAGTAGTCCAGTCTGGAAGTCACAAAAGCATGGACTATTTTTTTCTGCATCTTTTCGGGTTAGTAGGTGCCTGACTTTGAAATATTCCGAAGGTGAAAGAACGCAGTCCTTGAAATATGCTTTATCTGGGACTGAAATGACAGGTCCTGATCAAAGATTACACCCAGATTCTTGGCAGTGGTGCTGGTGGACACTGAGACGCCATCTAGTTCAACTACAACACTAGAACAGACATTTCTGAGATGCTTTGGCCCAAGAACCAGAACCTCAGTTTTATTTAGATTTAATAACAGGAAGTTCTCGGTCATCCAGGAGTTAATGTCCTTAAGGCACGTCTGAAGTCTAACCAACTGATCGACTTTGTCTGGCTGAACGGACAGGTACAATTGAGTATCGTCCGCATAGCAGTGGAAATTTATGCTATGTTTCTTAATAATGTTACCTAAGGGTAGCATATACAGCGTGAACAGAATAGGTCCAAGCACTGAACCCTGTGGAACTCCATATTTAACTTCAGTGTACGTAGAAGATTCATCATGAACACGTACAAACTGAAATCTATCAGATAAATATGATCTAAACCAGTTTAATGCAGATCCTCTAACACCAACAGACTGTTCCAGCCTCTGTAACAGAATCTGATGATCTATTGTGTCAAAGGCTGCGCTGAGATCTAATAAAATAAGCACGGAGACAAGTCCATTATCAGACGCTATTAAAAGGTCATTGGTGACTTTAACTAATGCTGTCTCTGTGCTATGATGAGTTCTGAAACCCGACTGGAAAACCTCAAATAACTGATTGTCTTGTAAGAATTCACACAGCTGACTGGAAACTGCTTTCTCTAAAAGCTTTGACAGGAATGGAAGGTTTGAAATTGGCCGATAGTTAGCCAAGACATCAGCATCTAATGTTGGTTTTTTGAGAAGCGGTTTAATGACCGCTGTTTTAAAAGACTTGGGTACATAGCCTGTGAGTAGGGATAGATTAATTATATTTAGCAAAGCAATACTGATTGAGGGGAAGACTTCTTTAAGTAGCTTAGTTGGGACCGGGTCTAAGAGACAAGAGCACGGTTTAGATGAGGCAATAGCTGCACTCATTTGCTGCAAGTTAATGGGGGTGAAGCTATCCAAGTAACCATCAAGAGTAACAGCCGTATCTCTACTTCCATTGCCAGGGGGGGGGTCAATGCCACACGAAGGCAGACGCTGATGAATGACGTCCCTGATCGATTCGATTTTGGTACTGAAGAAGTTCATGAAATCTTCACTACTGAGACCTATCGGGACAAAAGGGTCAACAGAGCTGGCGCTTTGTGTCAGCCTAGCTACGGTGTCAAAGAGAAACCTCGGATTAGATTTGTTCTCTTCTATTAGAGATGAGTAATATGCACCTCTTGCCTTGCGGAGCGTCTTCCTGTACATTTTCAGGCTGTTTTTCCAGATTAAACAAGACTCCTCCAATTTAGTTGAGCGCCACCTTCTCTCCAGTCTTCGGGATGTTTGTTTTAACAATCTAATTTCAGAATTGAACCACGGAGCTTTCCTTTTTGGTTTTAGTTTTTTAATTCTTAAGGGGGCGATGGAGTCAAGCGTCGTGCGCATCAAGTCCCCAGCACCACCTACAAGATGATCTATGTGGGAGGGGCTAAAGTTACCACACGACTCCTCAGTAATGTTAAGGCTTGATAAAGAGTTTAATGCTGACGGGATCACTTCTTTGAATTTAGCAATAGCACCATCAGACAGACATCTAGTCAAGGCAGTTCTGTTTGATGGAACGTAGTCCAATAATACAAACGTAAAAGTGATGAACTTGTGGTCTGATAAAAAAGGGTTCAGTGGAAATACGATTAATTGATCAATATCAATACCATACGTGAGAACCAGATCCAAGGTGTGATTAAAGCTGTGGGTGGGTTCGTTCACTATCTGGGAGAAGCCAATTGAGTCCAGTAATGAGAGGAAGGCAGTAGCAAGGCAGTCGTCACTGACATCTACATGAATGTTAAAATCTCCCACAACAAGTATCTGTTCTGCTTTCAGAACTAAGCTTGTTAAAAATTCTGAAAATTCTGACATGAAATCATTATTACACTATACAAGCATGATTTCTCCCACTCTATCTGCTCTCACAGGGCTGGCAGTGCAGACAATGCCCTCAGCTTTTGGCTTGCACTCGCCCTAAACAAGAAATAATAAATAGCTGTAAATAACAAACAGTAGCCAAACATGGACAAAAAAATGGGCTGATAATCAGTTTATACTTAAAAATATATTTATTCTGCATCAGGATTCTCAGAGAGAGAGAGAGAGAGAGAGAGAGAGAGAGAGGGGGAGAGAGCAGGAGCAGACAAAAACAAAATGTAACATCTCAGCTGCTGAACAAGATACTGCTAAAGAGCTGCTATATAAAACTACAAATGCTAATGCTAGCGATTGGGACATCAGTGTTGAGGGTCCAGGTTCTGTCCGTGGTGATGCAGAACCTGGACCTGTGACCCTCAACACTGATATGGACATCAGTGTTGAGGGTCCAGGTTCTGCAGCACCACGGACAGAAGGACCTGCAGACAGAGAGACAGAAAGAGGGACAGACAGACTATCAGTGCAATCCTCCTCACCAGCACCAGTATCAATGTTGTCTCACGCTCGTACGAGGATTACACTGATAGTCTGTCTGTCCCTCTTTCTGTCTCTCTGTCTGCAGGTCCTTCTGTCCGCGGTGCTGCAGAACCTGGACCTGTGTCCCTCAACACTGATGTCCACATTGTAGGGAATTTCCATATTAGATGGGATTCCATAATGTGATTACATGCCGACACCACTAGGAACGCACTACATTTAGTTTGTTATTGTAATGACTGATTTCAATTGAACGCATCACAGCAGTGACGTCACACAACACAGATAAGCATGGGCTTAGATTGGCTGGGGCGGGACCCCCACCTTGAGGAGGATGGACTCATGGACATTGAAAGACGCGGACGCAGAGGGCGGCCCTTTGTTCGGACCTGAGACAGACACACGGAGCAGGATCGAACCTCAGCGCTGATATCTGAACCAACTTGTATTGATCTGCATATTATATAAATATCTTAATCATGACCCAAATCCTCTTTATTGACTACGCACCCACACGGAAAAGAAGAACCGGGGAGGGTTAAGGAAAACCCTAACAACATCGCTAGCATTAGCGTTTGTAGTTTTATACAGCAGCTCTTTAGCAGTATCTTGTTCAGCAGCCTCTATGTTACGTTTCTGTAGGGTTTCACCAAACCCTCTTCCGGTTCTTTGTTCTCCTTAGTGGGTGCGTGTCAATGAGGAGAATGTGGGTTTAGATTAAGACATTTATATCATTAACAGATCAGCTAGTTCGGATTTATCAGCGCTGGATTCCAACATAGCTCTCGTTCCCGCGCTTTGTGTCCGGCCTTCCCCCCTGAAGGCCGGACTTTGCCCCAGCCAATCTAAGCCCATGTTTATCTGCCCTCCCTCTCTCTCTCCCTCCCGCCCCCCCCCCTCTCCATCCCTCCCTCTCTCTCCCTCTCTGCCCCCCCCCCCCCCCTCCCTCTCTCTCCTTCTCAACCCAGTCGATTACTGGGTCTGTTGGAGCCTACTCCAGCAGTTTATGGGCGTGTGGTACACCACGGATGAGTCGCCAGCTTATCTTAGGACCATTGCTGGAGCTTGAACTCACACTGAATTAAAATTCAATGTTGTCTCAAGATGGAGTTTTAAAACTCATGAAGGAAGGTGCTGATATATTCTTCATCCATGGTCCTTTGCTTTGCCTCCTGTTGTTTCTCATTCACGCGGCATATGTGCCGAGCCAAAAGCATCTGGTTGATTTTCCTTGCATCTGGATTTTCTAATAGTTTTTTCATTGTCTTGGCATCAAACCTCGCTACTTCCTCAGGTGACAACACCCCCTTTGGTGTCTGCTCTTTAGGCTTTGGTGGCATTTGGTCGGCAATCCAAGCATTAATTTTTTTCTGTCTCATGACATTCCTTTTACTGAATGTTGTTGGAATGTTGTCCAACAGTTCCTTTACGGAAGGGTTCCTTTGTGTTGACAAGTTCATCATCATCGTCGGCTTTGATTTCTTCATATTTATATGTTTTCTCATCTTAATTGTTTTGATGTTAAAATCCTTTGATGTTCAAAGCAATTTCCTTGAACCTTGATGTTCAAAGCAATTTCAAGATCAGACATTTGTATCCACTTTGAATTCCCATTACAAATGTCTTTAACCTTTAAATTGCTTTGAAGTCACAGTTAGGTTTATGAGTGATATTTGCCTTGCAGATATTTACTTCCACTGAGAGGTGGGGGTTATGTGATCGTCCTCAGAGAGCGCAGACTGCCGATCAGCTCATTCCTCATAATTAGTCACCAAAAGGTTAAAAATTGTTCTTGGTGTCTTTATACACCAACCATTGAAGTAAAAGTGACTCGGAGTTTGTGTAATTTTTAACAGATCTTTGAATCCGCAAAGGAGGTTTTCAATGTTAGAATGCAACTGCTCCAGAATCCAGGATCACTTCTGGATCAGGACAAAAATTTAATAATCTGTTCCTGGTATGATGTCATCACGAGCCCTCCAGAACCTTTTGAGTTATCTTGCTAATGGATGGACAGACAGACAGGCAGATGCCAGCGATTACATAACCTCTGTGAAAGCGTACACCAACAATTTCAAACAATAATATGTGGCTAGAGGTGGCCCGGTGGCGCAGTGGTAAGCGCTGTTGCATCACAGCAAGGAGGTCGCAGGTTTGAATCCAACTTGTGGCCTTTCTTTGTGGAGTTTGCGTGTTCTCCCCGTGTCTGCGTGGGTTCTCTCCGGGTTCTCCGGCTTCCTCCCACCACCAAAAACATGCAGCTTAAGCTGATTGGTGACGCTACATTCACCGTAGGTGTGTGTGTGTGTCTGTGTGTGTGTGTAGCTGATTGTCTGTCTCTGTGTTGAACTGGTCACTGCTTTTTATTTAAACAACATTTTATTTTTACGGTTTGTGTTCAATGCAAAAAAAAATATATATATATATATATATATATATATATATTAATGAGGGAAAACAAATTATTTCCATTGTTGTTTGTGATAAAATTTGAATGAATTCAAAAGTGAAACAAAATGATGAGCGCCATGTGTTAATGCACGCCTAAAAAAAAGAGTCCAAATGTAATTAAATTAAACTAAATCAAGCTTAAATGAAGTAAATATTGTTTCTTCTTTGGGAGGGGAAGTCCTGCCCATGTTTGACTGTTTTTATGAAAATGATACACATCTGGAAGCATTATTTTTTATTTTTTGCTTCCAGCTGTGTACCTGAGCTTATTGACCCCGGAAACGATCAGTGTTGTTCACAAAACTGAGCAACATGGACCGAGCTGCTGGTGTGTGTGAGGTGCAGTAAATGCAGTCAGACTGTCTGGCTCTGCAGCTTCAATCCTGCTGGGGAGCAGGAAGTCAGCAAAAGAGTCTGGCAATCACACAAAAGGGGGGGCGCGTCTGGACGACTTTAGAGCCGGTAACCGACTTCTATTTCATTCAAACAGAACTCTTATTGTTTGTGTCACATCCTCACATGCAAACGTCAACACAAACATCAACACGTCATGGCGTGGTTCTGGGGTGTTTTTCCACTGCTAACTACTGTTTGCTCTCCTGCTGGGCGATGTTGCTGCTCAACAGGGTGTTTGATCTGTCATTTTCAGAGCAGGTTTGCAGCAAACCAATCAGACCTTAGGTCAGATTTACAGCATTAGACACTGAAAACAGATCCAAAACCAGCCTACAGGCCTCGAGGAGCAAGAAT
This sequence comes from Brachionichthys hirsutus, assembly GCF_040956055.1. Lineage (NCBI taxonomy): Eukaryota > Metazoa > Chordata > Actinopteri > Lophiiformes > Brachionichthyidae > Brachionichthys > Brachionichthys hirsutus. The sequence continues at coordinate 6,518 of NW_027180552.1, read as the reverse complement.
GACGTCCTGGATATGGATAATAAAGTCTCCCACAGCTGCTGCGCTGCGTTCTGACTGCCGTCCTTCAGACCTGTTTCCTAGTTGTCACCCAGAAATGTTGTAAATGTTCTCCGTCTGCATTTTGTCTGGTGAAACAAAAGGAGGAAACGGGTCAACCTGTATCTGGTCTGTAAAATAACTTCAACATCTTCAGATCCGACTCGTCGCTGCCTCCCCTTCTTCTTATGTTCCTCTTCACAGACGTACTGAATTCAGTATATTTATGGAGATGATTTTAAATACTGAAACATCTTTTTATTACCGGTAAATCAGATTAAAAATAACTCCAGAGCTCTCACTACACACATTTTAAAATTGGAATAGATTGTAAATTTGATTAACTCCAATGCCATTTAAATATATGATTATTCTAAATTACCGTATTTTCCGGATTATAAGTCGTGGTTTTTGTCATAGTTTGGTCGGGGGTGCGACTTATAAATCGGAGCGACTTATATATGTTTTTTTTTACAAAATCTGTGAGCGCAGAGACAGTAGCCTACACATTTCTATAACAGGTGTTACAGGGAACTCTGTGACCCGTCAGAATCTGTCGCGGTTTCTGGAGGTTCAGAGTTATCTGTCACACCTGTTATCTAAAAACACCAATTAGAAGGGCTGATTGAAAATGGCGCCGAAAAGAAAGTCATGTTCCGCGGCTTACAAGCTTCAGATAGTGAAATATGGAGCCGAAAACGGCAATCGAGCAGCAGAAAGAAAGTTTGGAGTGAGCGAAAAACTTGTAAGGGACTGGCGAAAAGCGGAGGTTATGCTTACTGAAATGAAGAAAACAAAGAAAGCTAATCGCGGGCAACAAGCTAGGTGGCCGCAGTTGGAGGAACGAGTTCACGCATGGGTGCTTGGACAACGTGCTTCTGGGAGAGGTTTGTCAACGGTGCAGTTGCGTCTCCGCGCCCAAGTGGTTGCCAGGGAAGTGAATATAAACGGCTTTGCGGGAGGACCTTCTTGGTGTTACCGCTTCATGCAGCGCAAACGTCTCTCTATCAGAGCAAGGACGACACTGTCCCAAAAACTGCCAGCGGACTTCCAAGCCAAGGTTGACAGTTTCCGCGCGTTCATTGAAAAGCATGTAAGTGATCACAACGTGACACCGGATCATATTATTAACATGGACGAGGTCCCCCTCACTTTTGACATCCCCATGGGCCGAAGTGTTGCAGAGAAAGGGCAAAAAAGTGTGAATATCGTTACAACTGGTCATGAGAGATCACACTTCACAGTGGTGCTGGCATGTTGTGGAGACGGATCAAAACTGCCACCGATGGTCATTTTCAAACGAAAAACCATGCCAAAAATCCAATCCTCCTCAGTTGAAGTCGCCGTGAACGAGAAAGGGTGGATTGATCAAGAAATGATGAACTTGTGGCTTACAAAGTGCTACAATAAGCGACCGGATGGCTTCTTTAGAGCACGCAAAGCTCTGCTTGTGATGGATAGCATGAGAGCGCACATCACACCACAGTTAAAAAATAAATTAAAATTTTTCAACTCCATACCTGCCATCATCCCTGGAGGCTTAACCAAAATACTCCAGCCACTTGATATCTCCGTGAATAGGAGCTTTAAGTCAGTTTTGCGTAACCTGTGGGAGCAGTGGATGACGGATGGAGAGCACAGCTTCACGGCAACCGGGAGAATGCGCCATGCAACTTTCCTGGAAGTCATTGAATGGATCGACAAAGCATGGGCTTCAGTGACAACCGCAACCATCCTGTCGGGATTCAGAAAGGCTGGAATAATTGGAACTGCAACTGACGACGAGTCTGATGTAAGCGACGTAGAAGAGGAAGCGGCGTCTTGTCTACCTGCCGAGTTGGGGGAGTTGTTCAAAAGTGACACCGAGGATGAAGATTTCCTTGGATTTCGTGATTCGGAATAAAACCTGATATTTTGGTAAACGTGTTAGCATGTTCTTTGTGCTATATGTTGTTTGGTGTTGGATTTTATCAAATAAATTTTCCCCAAAAGTGCGACTTATACTCCAGTGCGACCTATATATGGTTTTTTCTTCTTAATTATGCATTTTTTGGCTGGTGCGACCTACAATCCGGAGCGACGTATAATCCAAAAAATACGGTAGTTACATTTTGACTGTTTTTTTTTAAGATTTAGATTACACCAAATAATTATTATTTTACTTTTTTAAATCAGGCAGGTCTAAGGTTTTATTTTAGAATATTTCACAAGTGCAATTTCCAATGTTATATATTTAATATTTTAATTTTCATCAATCATTTTGAAGTCAGTTAAATTTGTTTTCAGCACATTGTCACAGCTCTGTTCTTGGAGGTCGTCGGCTCCTCTTTATCCCCAGTTGGCCTTTTCCCCTTTGCAAAGAAGCTCTCCCAAGATGTTTTTTTATTGACTCATTTTTGCTAGTTTACGGCTTTATTTTTGAGTAACGTATCGACTCCACAGGATCAGGAATCTGGGAGCTGAGGTCAGTCTGATAGAAGATTTAATGGATCCCAATGTCCAGCACGGGGAGCTGGGACTCATGTTCACCACACTGAAGGTAGGACCCCCCCCCCCCCCCCCAACACAAACACAGATACCACCTTCACACATCATATTCTGACCTGTACTTGTCGCTCACTCTTTGCACATTGGTAAAACACACAAAACTCAAATTGCGGGTGATAAATAAATCCTAGATATTTTGCTAAAATGATATTTAGAGGGTTGGGCAAGTTATTACTTGATGTTCCTCATCATCCTTTAACACTTAATGACTCTGTTGCAGGCCAGCTACATCCACATCCAGCAGGAGTCGACTACATAGTCAACCAAGAGCCATCGGAAACAGAGCCAGTCTAAACCGCTGCCCCCTACTGGAGGACGCTGGACACTGCACGGGCGTGAGGCAGGCAGGTGGCAGTGGGAGGAGAGCGTTACTCCTTCACCTTCTGCCGTCAGGATAGCAAGGAGAAGCTCATTCACAGATTCTAATTCCTGAAGATGGTATTCACAGTGAAGCAGCACATCGCCCTCTGCTGGACATTTTACAGACCTGCATTATTTCCACATCAGTATTTGGTTGTTACTGTAACATCAACGGGACTTATCACCTCTTTTTTCTTTTTATAATCATCACAAAATCATCACTTTTCACGACTTGACTGTATTTTCATTCTGTTTTCTGACCTCTATCAAGATTTCCAAGGTTAGAAAGTTGCTAACTGCATAAGTAAAATGTTGTTATTGGGTTTTTTTTAAAGAAAAACATTCCTCAAAGTGGAACTCCAGGGTTTTAAACTCTATAAATGATATATTTCTACATTTTTCACTTCACAGAATTTTAATATTACAGCACAAATTGTTGAGTCTTTAAGCTAACCATAAAACTATAGGAAAGGTAAGACTTAATTTTTGAAGACGCATCGTGTTCCTTTAAACATTAATATATTGCAAATTGAATGTTATAATGTACAGTATGTTAATCAAAATGCACCATGTCAGTAACGTCATCGGAGTGGAGGTAGTTCAAGACGAAGGACAGAGTTTAAATATCTTCATTTATTGTCACTTGTACCGCCTGTAGCACAAACCCAACCTGTGTAAACCTCTTAATATTTATAACTAAAACACCCGGTTAAAGTAATTAATGATGAGCACGGTGTCATTCCTCCTGGGAGGAGAGCGTCTCCACCCATGAATATCTGACAGCACCTTTCCCCTCTTCATCATTCTCATAGAACATCTTAACAGCATGCAGATTCTGTGAACATGGCAGCTCCACAACACGAGGTTTCCACGACGGCAAAGGTTTGGGTAAAACTGCACAAAGTGGACACAAGAGGAAAACCTTGGCTTTTATTAGTTTAGAAAACAGTGATGATGATGATGAAGTTTAATCTGACTCGAGACCAATCAACACCCTAAAATACACTAAAAAGCTTCAATGGGCTTCAGAGCAACTCATTTGATGAAAGCAAGTTGATCAGTTCTTAAATGAATGGACTTTATCAGCTTGGTCTTCCATTACGCACCGTAATTTATAAATCCTGATGCCTCCAAATCCTAATCCAGAGTCCAGTTATTGCTGGACTCTGGATTAAGTTATGTTTTTGCCAGCATTTGTTTGTTTGTTTGTCCGTCTGTTAGCAAGAGAACTCAAAATGTTCTGGACGGATCTTGATGTGATTTCAAGGAAATGTTTTCTGGATTATGGATCAGTTTGAAATTTTCAGTAACATTGCGGTCAGTGTCAGGAAAAACAAATGTACATTTTAACATTGGAAAAATTTTAAGGATTCAAAAATCCGTTAAAAATAATCTGATTCACTTTTACTTTTCATGGTTGGTGTATAAAGAACAATTTATAACCTTTTGGGGATGATCCAGATCACCATGGGGACGATGTAAATGTAATTATCAGGGGAATGAGCTGCTCGGCGGAGGTCTGCGCTCTCCGAGTGCTTTTCTAGTTCTATCTTAAATACCCGAGTAAATTTTCACAAAGCAATTTTGTTTTTGGACACTTTCAATAATATCTCTTATGAGGTTCTGCTTTTGCTGACCTTTAACAAGACGCTGTGGAGCTAGTAGTGGGAAAACGGATTTGTTGTATCTTCAAAAGCTACGGATCCAGATCCAGAAGAATCCACCGTTACTGGAAGTGTGCTTTTAGTGAATAACTTCGAAACTAACAATTATATCAACGCAAATCCAATCGCTAAAGTTCTGTTTTCATGGTTAAAGAATCTAAAAATATAGATAAAATAAATGTCAGGCCATTATTCTGGCGGTAAATCACAATATGGGGAGACTGATTGAATAGGGTTCTTAAAAATCATTTTTTTTACAAGTTAATAAACTGTTGCTTAAACAAAACCCTGGAGGTACAGTCGGTTAGTTTGTCTTTCTTTTGAATGACACGTTGTTTTTCTTCCTTTGATGGTGAAATCAGTACACAGCATCCACATTCAGAACCACTTCGGGCAGGCATGTACCCCTTAGATATTACTATTCATTCCTTTCTGGCAAAATAATAATCAACTTAGAATTCCTTTGCCGTGTATCTTTAAGAGGTTGTATGGCGTCCAGGCAAAGACGGTCCAACATCGCTAACGACAGTTTACAATGAATGTAGGTCTAATGTACAGCGTGGGAGAGTGATACAAGTTGACTGGTAAAAAAAAACAACCTCAGTTGCACTAAACCTCTGTTGAGTGTTAGTGATGTACTATTTTTTTTTACATCAAAATAACAGTGCATACTCAGTGTGCACCAGTATACGTTTCTACTCGGTATTAATACTGCTAAAGAAATGTAATGTTGCAATCTGAATATCATCTTAAACTCTTGTGAGAGAGGGTTTCCATCGTCTCTCGCTCTAATTCCAAACATCCCAAACGTTTGCTCTCGTGTTAATACGGCTGCTACAACCAGTTGTTAGGCCTGTTAGTCCAACGTAAGAGATAACGTTACGCAGGGCAGCAAACTATTTCAACTTAACCTTTGTAACTGTGAGGACAACAGTTTGACTTTTTGTTTGGTCTTTTTATTACACTATATAAGCATGATTTCTCGCACTCTATCTGCTCTCACAGGGCTGGCAGTGCAGACAATGCCCTCAGCTTTTGGCTCGCACTCGCCCTAAACAAGAAATAATAAATGGCTGTAAATAACAAACAGTAGCCAAACATGGACAAAAAAATGGGCTGATAATCAAGTTATACTTAAAAATATATTTATTCTGCATCAGGATTCTCAGAGAGAGAGAGAGAGAAAGAGAGAGGGGGGGGGGGGGGGGACCAGGAGCAGACAAAAACAAAATGTAACATCTCAGCTGCTGAACAAGATACTGCTAAAGAGCTGCTATATAAAACTACAAATGCTAATGCTAGCGATTTGGACATACATCAGTGTTGAGGGTCCAGGTTCTGTCCGTGGTGATGCAGAACCTGGACCTGTGACCCTCAACACTGATATGGACATCAGTGTTGAGGGTCCAGGTTCTGCAGCACCACGGACAGAAGGACCTGCAGACAGAGAGACAGAAAGAGGGACAGACAGACTATCAGTGTAATCCTCCTCACCAGCACCAGTATCAATGTTGTCTCACGCTCGTACGAGGATTACACTGATAGTCTGTCTGTCCCTCTTTCTGTCTCTCTGTCTGCAGGTCCTTCTGTCCGCGGTGCTGCAGAACCTGGACCTGTGTCCCTCAACACTGATGTCCACATTGTAGGGAATTTCCATATTAGATGGGATTCCATAATGTGATTACATGCCGACACCACTAGGAACGCACTACATTTAGTTTGTTATTGTAATGACTGATTTCAATTGAACGCATCACAGCAGTGACGTCACACAACACAGATAAGCATGGGCTTAGATTGGCTGGGGCGGGACCCCCACCTTGAGGAGGATGGACTCATGGACATTGAAAGACGCGGACGCAGAGGGCGGCCCTTTGTTCGGACCTGAGACAGACACACGGAGCAGGATCG
>NW_027180551.1:0-90465 GCF_040956055.1 Brachionichthys hirsutus | reverse complement strand
TAACCACGATTGTTGTTATTTCCTCTATGCTGGTCTTCCTTCTTCTGTATTGTTCAATGAGTTCAAGCCGCTGATCCTCAGTGAAGTATCTCGAGTGAATCAGGTCCCACAGAGAAACAGATTTTCCTGAGTAACACCCCACTGACATCCTCACAACTGTCTTTTCAAACGTTTGCTTTATCGCTGCATCGGAATACATTTCCTTAGTGTCCGTAGATTTTGTTGTGTCGTTCAGTGGCAGAAGAAGGAGTTTTGTTTCCTTATCTTCAACACATCTACTCATCATCTCCATGTATGTCAGATTTTCTTTTGTCTTTGGATCAAAAAAGCCCTTTGTGTCGTCGGACGGGTCTGATAGGATCTGATTCATTTCTTCATCAAAATATCCTTTGCTGTATGCAACCTGAAGAGGTAAGTGAACACACTTCAAAGGATCAATGATGCCACCTGTTGCAATCTGGGCCTCAAGCAAACGGATGCCATGACGTTTGACAATTAGATCTTTCTGCAAGGCCTGGAAGAGCGAGATCTTTTGCTCGGTGTATGGATCTATGTAGCCAGTTACAGCCCTCTCTGCAGATAAGAGCTTTTCATACATCTGCGGACCAATTACCTTTTCTTTGAGAGCTTCTTCCACTGTAAGCTTTTTGCTTGTCAGAGGATCAACAATGAACCCTGTGGCTGCTTGTGCTTCAAGGAGGCAAAGCGCAGTTCCAGGTGTGAGAATGCCTGTTCTCTGAGCTTCATAGATGCTTAACTTCTGATTGGAGGGCTGCAGTACCACCCCAGCCACACAACGCTCCCCTTGCAGGTATGCTCTCACGTGGTCCATCTTCATAATGTCAGTTGTCGTCATCTTGCCATCAACGAAACTATTGTATGTTTTTTCATCTATGATTCCAAGCTCCAAAAGATCGATCACAGAGATCTCTCCTCTGAGACCTTTAAATGTCAGTCCTGCTTGCCATTTTAGCTCCTTGCTCTCAATGATCTCTAAAATGGTGATGATAAGTTGCTGAATTGTGATTTTCCTTGACTTGAAGAGTTTAAACAACTCTTGTCTTTTGTCCTCGGACACATACTCAGAATTGATAAGATCCCAGAGTGTTGTGCGCTTGCCCTTGAACCTGCCATACCTCACAGTAACTATTGTTGTTTTAAGAATGTCTCTCATGTTTTCATCTATGACAATTTTGTTGTTTTTGCTTTTTAGTGGCAAGAGGCACATACCTGTGCTGGGATCCGTGACGCATCTGGCGATGAGCTGCAAATATGTCAGATTCTCCAGGTTGTTAGGGTCAAAGAATCCTTTGGTATCGTCACTTGGATCACTCAGGATCTGATTCATTTCCTCATTAAAGTATCCCCTCTTATAGGCCACATGGACAGGAATGCGATGGCTGTTCACTGGGTCAATGATCCCACCAGTGGCAATTTGTGCCTCCAGAAGTCGAATCCCATGTTCTTTTACAATGAGATCTTTTTGCATAGCTTGGAACAAAGAGATTATTTTTCCATCATACGGATTCTTATACCCCGTGACGGCTTTTTCTGCTGAGCGTAGCTTCTGACAGACATCAGGTCCAACAATCTTAGCTTTGACAGCATCATCCACTGAAAACTTCCTGTTTCCAATGGGGTCAATAACGAACCCCGTTGCTGCCTGTGCCTCCAGTAGTATCAGAGCAGTTCCTGGCATCAATTTGCCTTTTTGCCTGGCCTGGTAGATAGTCATGATTTGAGAATCAGGAAGCAAAATACCTGCAATGCTGTCTTTTCCCTGAAGGTATACGCTTACATTTTCATCTTCTATCACATCCTTTACTGACTTTTTCCCCGTCTTCAGATCCTCTAGGACCTCCTCACTAATGATATCTGCCTCCACAAGCTGCTTTGCCATTACATGCTCTCTGATGCCTTCAAAAACAACTGGGGTAGTTCTCACACAATTTTCTATGACTTCCAGAACCATTGTGATGATCATCTCGATATTGAGCTTACCTTCCCTGTATTTTTGAATGATGTCTCTCCTCTGATGTTCATCAAAGTAGTCTGACATCAGGAGTTCCCACAGAGATACTGTCATCCCCATGTACTTTCCACATGTCACTTTCGCCTTTTCCCTCTTGAAGGTCATTTTACTTTGGTAGTCAATGAAGTCAAAATTCTCTCCGTCTTGCTTACCGTGGACGGGTAGGAGGCACAGTCCAGTGAGGGGATCAATGACACAGCGTTCCATGAGCTGAAGATAAGTTAGATTATCCTCTGTGTTTGGATCAAAAAAGCCTTTTGTGTCGTCCCCTGAATCGTCTAGTATTCTGTTCATTTCTTCATCGAAATAGCCCCTTTTGAAGGCCACTTCGGTGGGAAGTCTGTGACTGTTGATTGGGTCAATTATGCCACCGGTCGCAATTTGGGCTTCAAGCAGGCGAATCCCATGCTCTTTCACAATGAGGTCTTTGGACAGTGCCTGAAAAAGGGATATGATTTCCCCTGAGTACGGGTCTTTATATCCAGTTACTGCCCGCTCAGCAGAAAGCAGTTTAGCATGATATTCTGGGCCAATAAGTTTACTTTGGATGGCCTCATGCACAGTGTACTTTTTATTTTCCACAGGATCAATCATGAATCCAGTTGCCGCTTGTGCCTCCAGCAGGACTAATGCTGTTCCAGGCATCAATATGCGTTGCTTCATGGCTTGATAAATGCTCATTCTCTGATTTGAAGAGAGTACTGCAATACCAGAAATACTGCCTTTTCCCTGCAGGAATTCTTTCACTGTTTCTATCAGCATCACATCCTGTGTTGTGGTCTTTCCTTTCTGTAGGTCTTCATATGTTTCTTTGTTAATAATTTTTGACTCGAGGAGTTCGGTGGAAGAAATTCCTCTTCGCAGACCTTTGAAAGTGACGCAAACGGGAAGGAGTAGCAAGCCCGAGTCGGGTTCCACAATGCATTTCTTGAGGAGGTTTTGGTAGTTAAGATTTTCCTGTGAGCTTGAATTGTAGTACACTTGGAGCTCTGGCATCTGGTCATCGAGCAAACCTTTTTCATAGTAGCCCTTTTGGATCGCTGATTCAACTGAAATGTTTGCCTTTGCTACAGGATCAAACAGACCAAGTGTGGCCACCTGTGCTTCCAGCAGCCTCAATCCATAATCTCGTGGGACTAAATCTTTTTGCATGGCTTGGAAGACAGATAGGATTTGGTTGGTGTAGGGGTCTACATAGCCACTGATGGCTTTCTCTGCTGTGAGGAGTTTCTCTCTCATCTCCAGTCCGATGAATCCCTCTTTAACGGCATCCTCAACGGGAAGTCTTCTGTCGTTTATAGGGTCAACGATGCCCTCTGTGGCTGCTTGTGCTTCAAGCAGGGCTAATGCTGTTCCTGGTTTAAGAAGACGTTTTTTCATGGCTTGGTATATGGATATCTTTTCTTTGGACTTCTCCAAAAATATACCAGCCACGGGTCTGTGGATTTCGCTGTGGCGACTTTTCTGCATCTCGCTGTCATGACTAATGGACTCCATCTTGGCTTGTAGATCTGTGTGGCACAGAAACACAACCTTAAATTGGTTAACATACGGCACACATTGACTTAAAATTATTTGTTCATAAAAAGAAATTACCAAGAGAAGAACTCTTTATTGTCATGTATATCACGTTATACCCTGGAGATAGACTGGCCCCTCTCCAGCCACCAGTCCACATTTTGTCTGGGCTGAGACTTGAACCGGTGACCCTCCGGTTCCCAACTGAGCCACCGCGGCCCAAAGTCATCATTACAATAATTTGCTTTCTATACCGTATTTTTCGGACCATATAGCGCACCTTATTATAAGGCGCAACTTCGCGCAATATTGGGATTATGACGACAAGTTCTGAGTTAGTTTGCTTCACTCCGGTTTAGACAGTATCGGTGGGATCGGCGCGCACGGAGTCGCAGATCGCAGGAGATGAGTTGCTGCAGGTCTTCTTGCTTCCTCCGCTTCCTCCATTGACTCATTAATGCTGGATTCTCTCGCTGCTCTATTCCTGTGTTCTGCTGCCTCGTCAGCACGCCTTAATACTATGTTGAAGGACAGCACTGGTACGTATGACTCCGCGACGCTCCTGACTATAATACTATGTTGAAGGACAGCACCAGTACGTATCACTCCGCGAGGCTCCTGACTATAATACTATGTTGAAGGACAGTACCAGTACGTATCACTCCGCAAGACTCCTGATCATAATACTATGTTGAAGGACAGCACTGGTACGTATGACTCCGCGACGCTCCTGACTATAATACTATGTTGAAGGACAGCACCGGTACGTATCACTCCGCGAGGTTCCTCTCTATAATACTATGTTGAAGGACAGCACCAGTACGTATCACTCCGCGACGCTCCTGTCTATAATACTATGTTGAAGGACAGCACCAGTACATATCACTCCGCGACGCTCCTGACTATAATACTATGTTGAAGGACAGTACCAGTACATATCACTCCGCGACGCTCCTGACTATAATACTATGTTGAAGGACAGTACCAGTACGTATCACTCCGCAAGACTCCTGATCATAATACTATGTTGAAGGACAGCACTGGTACGTATCACTCGGCGACGTTACTGACGATAATACTATGTTGAAGGACAGTACCGGTGCGTATCCCTCTGCAAGGCTCCTGACCATAATACTATGTTGAAGGACAGCACCGGTACGTATCGCTCTGCGACGTTCCTGGCTAAAATACTATGGTGAAGGACAGCACCGGTACGTATCACTCCGCGACGCTCCTGACTATAATACTATGCTGAAGGACAGTACCGGTACGTATCACTCCGCGAGACTCCTGATCATAATACTATGTTGAAGGACAGCACTGGTACGTATCACTCGGCAACGTAACTGACTATAATACTATGTTGAAGGACAGTACCGGTACGTATCACTCCGTGAGGTGCCTGATCATAATACTATGTTGAAGGACAGCACCAGTACGTATCACTCTGCGACGCTCCTGACTATAATACTATGTTGAAGGACAGTACCAGTACGTATCACTCCGCAAGACTCCTGATCATAATACTATGTTGAAGGACAGCACTGGTACGTATGACTCCGCGACGCTCCTGACTATAATACTATGTTGAAGGACAGTACCAGTACGTATCACTCCGCAAGACTCCTGATCATAATACTATGTTGAAGGACAGCACTGGTACGTATCACTCGGCGACGTTACTGACGATAATACTATGTTGAAGGACAGTACCGGTGCGTATCCCTCTGCAAGGCTCCTGATCATAATACTATGTTGAAGGACAGCACTGGTACGTATCACTCGGCAACGTGACTGACTATAATACTATGTTGAAGGACAGTACCGGTACGTATCACTCCGTGAGGTGCCTGATCATAATACTATGTTGAAGGACAGCGCTGGTACGTATCACTCGGCGACGTTACTGACTATAATACTATGTTGAAGGACAGCACTGGTACGTATCACTCCGCGAGACTCCTGATCATAATACTATGTTGAAGGACAGCACTGGTACGTATCACTCGGTGACGTTACTGACTATAATACTATGTTGAAGGACAGCACCGGTACGTATCACTCCGCGAGGTTCCTCTCTATAATACTATGTTGAAGGACAGCACCAGTACGTATCACTCCGCGACGCTCCTGTCTATAATACTATGTTGAAGGACAGCACCAGTACATATCACTCCGTGACGCTCCTGACTATAATACTATGTTGAAGGACAGTACCAGTACGTATCACTCCGCAAGACTCCTGATCATAATACTATGTTGAAGGACAGCACTGGTACGTATCACTCGGCGACGTTACTGACGATAATACTATGTTGAAGGACAGTACCGGTGCGTATCCCTCTGCAAGGCTCCTGACCATAATACTATGTTGAAGGACAGCACCGGTACGTATTGCTCTGCGACGTTCCTGGCTAAAATACTATGGTGAAGGACAGCACCGGTACGTATCACTCCGCGACGCTCCTGACTATAATACTATGCTGAAGGACAGTACCGGTACGTATCACTCCGCGAGACTCCTGATCGTAATACTATGTTGAAGGACAGCACTGGTACGTATCACTCGGCAACGTGACTGACTATAATACTATGTTGAAGGACAGTACCGGTACGTATCACTCCGTGAGGTGCCTGATCATAATACTATGTTGAAGGACAGCACCAGTACGTATCACTCTGCGACGCTCCTGACTATAATACTATGTTGAAGGACAGTACCAGTACGTATCACTCCGCAAGACTCCTGATCATAATACTATGTTGAAGGACAGCACTGGTACGTATGACTCCGCGACGCTCCTGACTATAATACTATGTTGAAGGACAGCGCCGGTACGTATCACTCCGCGAGGCTCCTGTCTATAATACTATGTTGAAGGACAGCACCAGTACGTATCACTCCGCGACGCTCCTGTCTATAATACTATGTTGAAGGACAGCACCAGTACGTATCACTCCGCGACGCTCCTGACTATAATACTATGTTGAAGGACAGTACCAGTACGTATCACTCCGCAAGACTCCTGATCATAATACTATGTTGAAGGACAGCACTGGTACGTATCACTCGGCGACGTTACTGACGATAATACTATGTTGAAGGACAGTACCGGTGCGTATCCCTCTGCAAGGCTCCTGACCATAATACTATGTTGAAGGACAGCACCCGTACGTATCGCTCTGCAACGTTCCTGGCTAAAATACTATGTTGAAGGACAGTACCAGTACGTATCACTCCGCGAGGCTCCTGATCATAATACTATGTTGAAGGACAGCACTGGTACGTATCACTCGGCAACGTGACTGACTATAATACTATGTTGAAGGACAGTACCGGTACGTATCACTCCGTGAGGTGCCTGATCATAATACTATGTTGAAGGACAGCACTGGTACGTATCACTCTGCGACGTTACTGACTATAATACTATGTTGAAGGACAGCGCTGGTACGTATCACTCCGCGAGACTCCTGATCATAATACTATGTTGAAGGACAGCACTGGTACGTATCACTCGGTGACGTTACTGACTATAATACTATGTTGAAGGACAGCACTGGTACGTATCACTCCGCGAGGCTCCTGTCTATAATACTATGTTGAAGGACAGTACCGGTACGTATCACTCCGTGAGGTGCCTGATCATAATACTATGTTGAAGGACAGCACCGGTACGTATCACTCGGCAACGTGACTGACTATAATACTATGTTGAAGGACAGTACCGGTACGTATCACTCCGCGAGACTCCTGATCATAATACTATGTTGAAGGACAGCACCGGTACGTATCACTCCGCGGGACTCCTGATCATAATACTATGTTGAAGGACAGTACCAGTACGTATCACTCCGCAAGGCTCCTCAGTACGGTAGCCGTAACGCTCTGACAATCCATCTAGCGCAGGGCTACTTTCTGGGCATGCAAAGGGTTACCAGTTTGATACACACTTCTGAAATAAAACATTTGCTCAATTTAACATTAATCATTAATGATATTCATCTATGTAAATACACTGATCATGTTTAATGATTACTCACACTAATTATTAACAAAGTTTTAACAAGGTGGGGGACAGGCGCACGGTCGAGTTTTAAAAACCAACCCGGCTACATGTGTACATGGCCTCAGATTCTGTGCCAACAACTTCACCCCAGGAACTTTTCTCCCAGGAGTTCCTCTGAATTACGATTTCGTTTTGCTAGCGGTCTGTGATCTGGTGGCGGCGTGAGAATGCATGCCTGGGTACCAGCTAGACAGGAACAAGTGGCCAGAAATCCCCTCCTGGATTACCTTTTTGTTTCCTGAAGCACACCTGTGTACGCCGCTCCAATAGCATGCTCGCAGGCCCAGTTCAACCACCATGGACTTTGAGTCACGACTGTTGTGGTCCGTGCTTGTAACATTTATTAGGGAGAGGAATTCTGCTTCTTTTTTTTTTCTTTCTCCCTGTCTATGTTTTTTATGGAGTTTTTCCTCACCCAGTTCGCGGCTCTAAGGATAGACGGTGTTACTCTGTACAGATTGTAAAGCTATAAAGTACAATAGCTTGGGCTATACAAATTCTGATCGATTGAAGATTAAAAAATGAACACAATTAATAAAATGTTAAAATCATGGGACATACAGAACAATTTTTTAGTGCCGTACGATTAAAAGTCCACAAATAAATGCTGTACTGTTTTATAGAAAGCACATCTGTTGATAGGTCAGAGGCTGTGTTTTAAGATGATGTCATACCTGCCAGTAGAATTTAATATAATATATAATCCCGCTGAGAGAAAACGGGCACGCTTATGCTGCAGGTCAGGAACACAGAGGAGCCTCTGTTCTGCACAATATTATTTCCATTTGCTAGTGACTGGGATCATTTTAAAACGCTTTGCTTGGAATTCAGTCGAGCTTCTAATTTACAACATCTTGTGAGGCACTGATCCTGTAATCTAAGGTCTAATTGTGTGTGTTTTGTCTATCACAAGTGAATGTTGTGACATCGTGGCTGCGGGCAGAGCTGAGCAGCTTAAATGTCTATTTGAACAGCAGCAGCAGGTATGCGTAGCATTATCGCTACCTGCAGCTCCTTGCTTTACTTTTTGCAGCGGACGCACAATTCGCACACATATTTTTTTGAAGATCTATATCCACGTTGCATTTATTGCACCATGTAAAGTCGCTTACGACATTGTGAAGGCAAATAAACGGAGAAACCTGCAAGTTAAAGAGCTATCACACGTTAAGATTTCCTCTCTGATGCTGATGATGAATGAATGAACTAAAATAAAAGGTTCAGATTCTGTCATTAAAATGCGTTTTTATTTGAATGATAAAATAATTTACAAAACCAAAGCTGTTACACACTTAATCCATTGCATAAATGTGTTTTAATTAATCAATGTCCTCGGGTAGTCAGTCAATCAAATTTTAGTCCACTTTTTTCAATGCTTCAGAGTTTTCTTTCATTCTTTTACCAAAATAAGAAAATCCTGCTGATGTTGGCAAAATGTAAAATTGTAAAAATTATTATGCAGTGCATCAAACAATTTTACAACCAAAGCCAAGAGTCCCATATTCTACATATGCAAATAATACAGGATAATGAACAAATAATAACATAATCTGTGTCTTGCTCAAGGGCACCCAGAGGTAGGCTGGCCACCGGTCCACTCTCCATATTTTGTCTGGGGCGGGACTTGAACCGGCGACCCTCCGGTTCCCGACCCAGGTCTTTACCACTGCCGCCCCGTAATGAAATGGGTTCAAACTTTTTCCAAGATCATTATAGAGCTGGCAACCTCCTGAAGAATAAAAGGTTCTATCTACCTGTCTGATTCACCTTTGGCTTACATACAGTAGCATTTCTCATTTCCACTGCATTCAAAACTTTATCGCCGTGGTGACACATACTCGGCAAGGAATGAATGAAGTAATGGAATGCCAAGTTACACAACCCGTAACGGAATACCTGCAGGAATACCCTGCAGGTATCCTGTTACGCATGTCAACGGCTCCGAGGCTGACGTCGACTCGCCCGAAGCCTCTGCCGTGTCCAACCTACCTGAGCTGCATGAAGTCTACCGACCAACGTTTTAGTGCCGAGTCTTTCGCTCCACATTTGCTGCGGCGGTTATTGAAACGTTGCTCGATGCAGTCGAGTGTTGTCAGTCAAAGTTGAGCCTCAGCTCACTTTGGATTAAAAGCAACTGAATTCAAACAAGGCATGTGTTTGGCTTCTTTTTATATATATATATATATAACTTTAAAATGGGTTAAATAAATACTTTTTTTATTAAACTGCACTATTAAAATGAATCTTCTCTTACCTGGTGATTCCGCAGCGCACCAAGTCTCACGGTGGTTTTGTGGTCAGCAGTCGGTCCCGGCTGGCAGGAGAAACATTTCGCTCTCTGCTGATCCTTCAGATATAAAGGCGGCAGCCCTGCGGTGAGATCCCTCCCCGCCTCAGGAACACCCCCTCTCTGGCAGCAGGGGAGTAACAGCCCACGCTCCGTGTGTGTGGAGCTCTGGGGAAATTCCTGTGCGCTTCCTCGGAACATGCCCATTGTTCTCTGAAACAACAACAACAACGAGGAAACCGGTCCCTTCTGACTGTGGGCAGATGAAGATAACAACCAACGCTTTTAAGAGTCTGAAAGGTCCAAAACTGTCTCTCTTTGACCTTCATCGTCTTTTTTTATGGTGACACAGTGAATGATTACGCAGGCGAGCGATTCATATGAAAACTGAAAGTGCACGTTCAGCTCCCTTATCGAAGCAGGCAGGATCTGGCCTGCGGAGCCAGATGTTTTGTCTTTGCGTGCGAACATCCTCCATGCTGAGCAGGTTTTCAGACGTGACTGCTCACGTGGGACGACAACCTTGGCTGGACAGCTCTAAGTTCCTGCCTGAACCAGGTGCACGGACATTAGTCACATCGCACTATCATTCAGTTACTAAACGACGGGAGACAGTGAAAGTGCTGGCGGAAGCGTTGGGCTCAGCGTTGCCCTCGAGGCCTGCCGCAATCTGAGGTTTTTCCATAATGTGTTTGCACATGCGAAGGATTTCACTCTCAGGCATTTGATGTTTGAGTCTCATTAACGGCCAACCCAAACCGCAGTCCTGCACAAATACCAAAGTTTATTCTTGTCCCTTAGCGTGTCATCCGGACAAAAGCACCGTTCAGACAGCGTTTCCATCTCGGACCTGGCACGTCTTTATTCCGTTTCGCGTTAAAGGGGACATATTATACTGCATCTGCGGAGTGGGTCGTCCAGTGATCAGTAAATCGTTGGTTCGAATCCCACCTCTGACTGTCCGCATTTCGAAGTGTCCTTGGGCAAGACACTGAACCCCAAATTGCTCCCAGTGGGTCTGGCAGCAGTCGCCCACTGGATGTGAATGTGTGTATGAATGGGTGAATTTGAGGCTGTAAAGCGCTTTGAGCACCGCAAAGGTGGAAAAAACGCTTTATAAGTGCAGAACATTTACCATTTTATCAAAGACTGGCACAGATATTTCATATACGTGTTTTGGGAACTGCATTAACTTGTGGAAAAAGGGTATAAAATGGGACCTTTAAGGCAGGAACAGACATTGACTTGCGCTGCGCAGGATAGTTTGTGCATGTCTGGCATTTGAAAGACGTAATCAAAGCTACTCTATAGCTCATTTTTAAGACCTTCAGGCTTTGAGCTGCCTCCGATGTGTGTCGGCATGAGGTAATCACAGACCCTGCTCAAGCTCGTGTGCAGGTGTTAAGGTTAGGGGAGTGCTGCTGTTCACATGTCAGAACATGGAAAAGAAAACGGAATTAGTTGGAACTATGGTCATATGGCCCCACGCACCTGCTTTGGGAAATGTCAATCTGTCACAATCTGTGAGAAAAAAGGTGAACAAGGTTGACGTGGGAAGAAAACCTGCTGAATCATGCAAGTGAAAGTCTAGTGAAAGCCAATATGACTGCAGTCCTCTCAGCGTTGGCATCACAGACTGAAGATGAAGATGAAAAGTGACTCGAGGCACGTCGAGCAGGCTTTTTCCATCGTCACTAACATGTCCCAGGCCGTCGTATTTCAGTGAGTCACTGAGGAGTGTCACTCAGAGAAAGTTTGTTCACATCCACGGGCTAATTTGTAGCGATCCACAGCCAACTGAAGATCGCTGATTTCTCCTGTTCAGACCAAAAACACGTTTTCCATTATTTACCTGATTGCTTTTAAGGCATTTCCAGTTTCGTAGTGAAGAGCCACATTAAGGCACGTCAGTCGTGTCGTGTGACCACATGTTGACGGTTTTACATCGCATCGCTGGCCACACCTTAACAGGTGTGTCAGTGCATTTATGATTTATGATGGCATGAGCCATCTGCTTGAACATGACAGACAGATAGACATTCAGATAGATAGACAGATATATAGATAGACAGACAGAGACAGACAGACAGATGGATAGACCGACCGACCGACCGACAGATAGATAGATAGATAGATAGATAATCTTTTATTTGTATTCTCTGTCTTTTCCACAGCATTAGAAAGGTGTTGGTGACACTGAATGATATTTGTAGAACATAATTTAATATTAGCAACGAACTTTAATTTTCCTGAATTACACTGAATACATGAATAATTGTTTTAACTTTCCTTGCCAGTGTGAGGCTGGGCTCACTTCCCATTGAATATGTGTCGGGCTTGGGTCATGGTTCAGGTGAGCCCAACAGATCCTCTCAGAGGCATGGGCTCCTCTGAATGCCATCCTCGTTACCTTTATGATTAGATAACGAGATATAGTTATTAATAGATGGGTAATTACTGAGGTGTGTCCATGTTGGGAAGAAGCCTAAAAGATAATCGATAAGGTTTTGGTTTCAAAATGATTGTCATCACACAGGCCAAGTCACTTGATTAGATAACTGGAAGCCGAACCTTTAGTTTTATATATTTACCCACGTATAAAGCGCATGATGGTAATAAATCTATGAGTGCAAAGGGAGACTGATAGTTGACTCTCTGTCTGCACCGAGCCTCTCCTGATGTCGTCTGACAGACGTTTATGTCTATGTCTGTAGCACAGTGTTGTTTTTACATCACATTAACGTCATTGGTATGTCTTTGCATGTCTTTTCCTTCAGATATGTGCAGCATTGCATGTTTTAATCGACAATGAACATTTCTGAGTTGTGTCCATCATATTTTATTTGATCACTCAGGGCTCGATGGTCTGAACTCTATTGCTGCTGCTGCTTTTCTCCCTCTGCCTGACTATGGGGATGTTTTATACACGTCTGCTTCTGCTAAATGCCTGCAGTCATTAAACTCGGTGTTTCATTGTGCACTGAGATTCGTCTGCATTGCAGTCGACTTCCACATCGCTGTGAGCTCTATGCTAAATCTGGATGGCCTCCTCTCAGTGTGCGTGGGGGCACGCATTGGTTCACTCGAATGCTCTAATCCTAACCCTTACCTTTGCACTCTGCTTTAAAGATCCGTTTTGCAGCTCTGTCTGCGTGGAATGCCTTTCAGTCGGAACAGAAGTTGACTGAGATCATCACTCTTGGACAGTTGCGCTTGGCTTTATTCAATCGGTGGCGCCTGTCCATGGAACATTGCCTCTGTTTTTGGAACTTACTTATAAGCGAGAGTATTGATTGCGCTTCATTGTTTTAACCTTACATTTTAATTCATATTTTATGTGTGATAAATACTGTTGTAATTCCGTCCGTCCATCCATCCATCCATCCATCCATCCATCTTGTAGAGGAGACATTCGAAATACACCCCGGATAAGACGCCAGCTCATCGCGGGGCCACACGAAAGACAAACAAACACTCTCACACCTACGGACAATTCGGAGTGATCAAGTCAGCTAAACTGCAAGAACCCAGAGAAAACCAACGCAGACGCCGGGAGAACAGGAACTCGGCACGGAAAGGAATCGAACCCGGGACCTTCTTGTTGTGAGTCGACAGCGCCACCATGCCGTAATTCTATTTTTGCATTGTTAGGGCGCCTTCACAGAAATGTTAGTTAATGTGCATTGTCTAAACCAATTCTAAATCATAATTATTTGTTTTAAATTTGTTTATGTCAAATAGCCAGAATATTAGTTAAGGAAAAAGTTCCACACGGAAAACTATCAGAAAAGTGAGTGTTATTAAAATGTGCACGATTGGAGCTAAATATTTCAGCTTTCTGGTGTGTTGATGTATTGTTGTAGTATTTTTGCTATTAAATCATGTCATATCATCTGTACTTTATTGACTATAACTCCTAACATTTTGTATGTATCGTTTCGCCTATTTTGTGTTCTCTCGCCATTTCTTATTGTTATCTTTATTCTGTTGACTGCATACATTTTGATTGAATATTCCTATTTTTATTTACTGTAATTTGTTGGAGCAACCTGGAACAAGAATTTCCTTCGAGAAGTTCTGTCTTATCTTATCTTATCTTATCTTACACAGTGCATGTGACACACAGACACTATTAAAGATGTTGTTCAGTCTGTCTGGAAATGCCTTTGAGACAACAGGTGTTTTAATGCCTGACACAACCTGGAAATGTCTGCATGACAGATACATGACAGATACATGACAGATACATGACAGATATAGGGAGATGGATCATTTTACTAAAACACTAATCACAACTGATCTTTTCCTTTAAGTGCTCGCGCTTCTCTTAGCTTTTCATCGCCTATTCACAAGCAATGGAATTCTTCCCTTAACTCTCCACGTTGCTGCGGGTCGAGCAGGATATTGTTCATCCTGTTCCGAGGCTGTCAAAACTTTGTGGAAAGTTTTTTTATAGCGAGCGCCACACCCAGCCCTGTGTGCTGCGATTACCTCACTAACATACACCCTCTTTTCTTTCATTCTTTGAATGTAATTATAGATGATTATATGTTTTTGAGATCATTTACAATAGCCTTACCAAGCCCTCTGCCACTTGTAAACTTCGAATCTTTATCCTGTCTCCTTAATGCTAAACCCACATCCTAATGCCACACTCACCTCTGGAACCAGAAAACCAGCTGCGACCTTAGACAGACTGCAAAACCCACCACCGTTAATTAACCCTTGCCTGTTTGGTTTGCACTCATGAAGCCAGTGTGCCGTCAAGAAACATATGGCATGCTCCGCATTCCAGGAGTGCACTGGACAGGTTTTTATCAGCTTCTATTATCTTAGGCACACCCAGCCTCGCTTCACATGCATCTGCAGTGAACAAAGGCCCTGACAGCCTTCCTGCTGGTGCAACACCTTGGC
This sequence comes from Brachionichthys hirsutus, assembly GCF_040956055.1. Classification (NCBI taxonomy): domain Eukaryota; kingdom Metazoa; phylum Chordata; class Actinopteri; order Lophiiformes; family Brachionichthyidae; genus Brachionichthys; species Brachionichthys hirsutus. Next base: position 75,644 of record NW_027180551.1, on the reverse strand, counting down.
TGCAAGCTGTTTGCTGACTATATGATCACACATGAGGAGAAAGCAGGGGAGGAAGAAAGGCCCATATTCACTGGCGTTTAATCTGTGATATAAGATTCCAAGAGAACTCTAACAAAGAAGAATCACCAGAGAAATATATGTACGGTGTATATTAAGTTAATTTATTGTAGATCTATATTAAGTTGGTGGTGTGGCGGGGGGGTGATGGGATTGGGGGGCACCGGGCCCCCCTGCTGTACTCCGTGCTGCTGCGCTGGCCTTGGTTTGTTGGCGGTCGCTGCTCCGGGACCTTGGGTGGCTCCTGTGGGGCCCTGGGGGGGGGGGGGGGGGTCATGCTCTGGGTGCTGTTGGAGCTTGGGATGTCCTGGGGCGCTATGTTGCCCTTATTGGACCCGAGGTGACAGCTCTTTGCTATGGTGAAGGTTTCATGCATGTCAGATCCACTGCACCAGCACCTATCAAAACTCAACAGGTGTGTTCTGTGATAGGAGAGAGTCAGCGAGGATGAAAGACAAGAGATGGAGAAGGTTGATTTGCTGTTGCAACCCCTGTTGTGACGGGACAGACCGAAAGAAAGAGGCTTTAAGGTCATTTTTAATTACATGTTTTTCCCTGGGGGAGGAAGGGACATTTACCAATCGGCTGGAAGAAGCAAGGACACATTAACTGTCTGCATCACCACCAATATAAAAAGTACCTGCTGGAGTTTTTCACCACATGCCAATAAATGCAGCAATGCACAAGCTAAGAAGTGGGACAAGTAAGCAAATACGAACATAAATAATACAGGCTTCAAAATAAAGCTTTTCAAAAATATATAAGGACGCACGATGCATTAAGTGTGATTGAGTTAGACACTAAATAGCTCAGAATGAAGTCATAAACTGTTTAGCTGGGAACTCGCCGGTGTAGTCATGTAAAATCATGATGAGAGGTGGGTGTCTGACTGAAACATTCAATTTCACTTTGGATCATTCAAACTCATTTCCTTGACAAAATCAAATAGTGAAGAATCTGAAACCACTGAAGTGCCAGGAGCCATTTGGCTGTTTATTAATAATGGATCATAAACTCTTTCCTGTTGCCATGCAACGTAAATCTGCGGGAAAGCTGTCCGTTATGGAAGCTGATAGTTTCTAAACGATATCATAGTTGGACGTCAGATGAGTTGTCACTTGGACTCTGAACCCAGCTGAGCGTAACGTTCATGTCGGAGTTGAAACCTAAATGAGATCACGTTTGACTGTCAGGACTTTCTTCTGCTGCTGTGTGAAAACTCGTTCCAGCCATCCAGGTCCCGCCCCAACCCTCCCGTCATCTGCGGTCGGAAGGTCAGAGGTGTTTGTGCTTTCACACCCTTTTCAACAAAGAAACAGCTCCAAGAGTGAGTTCTATAGAAAGAGTCTCTATATATATAGATAGAGAGTAACTGGTCTTAGTTAAAAATGTACTCTGATCACAGGTAAAATACAGCGCTGGTCTCAGATAGGAACTCAGTCTGTGAGCCCGGAACAGAGGATTCACAGAACCGGTATCTTCTTAGGCGTCTCCCCGTACAGTGGGGGGATTCCTTTTACTAGACACGTCGTGATGACTTCTCATCCCGTATCCAAGGACAGATAGCAAAGGATTACTGTCCAATTTCTGCATACCAGAAACCTGAGATGAACCAGGGACAGTTTCATTTCTACATGTGGAGGTAATTGGCTGAATTTTTACACTTGCAATCCAAAATGCACAGCAAATTTCACAAAATCAAAAGTAACTGACAGAAATATTCTCCGTCAAGATTTATGTTCGAGAGCAAACATGCTGAAAAACGCTCTTTTGCAATGTTACAGGAATGAGAGAAAAATCTAATGAATGCCTTCAAAATTATTCAACCTGATGAAAGTCTCACCAGAATGGAAAAATCACAGTCGGCATTCCACCAGGAATGTCATTAAGCTCCAACACTGCCGGCAAATACCAGTAAAGCCTTGACAGACCAGTGGAGTCATACTGGGCTGGGCAGCCCACTTCACACTAACATTGAGATTTAAGCTTCTAAACTCAAGTAGCTCATCTTCAATTATTCAAATACAAGTAGAAATACTGCATTCAAAGTCCTTCATAGAGCTCAGACCACTAAAGAAAGAAAAAACGTCCCAGTTTTTCTTTTTTAGAATCAATGACATTTTGACGTCTTTAATTCAGGAACAGGTAGTGACGTGCGGTGAGGTTTGTGGCTGGCGAGGGCGAGGCACTTACTCTGTCAGAGTCAGATTTACAAAGGTTTCCCAGATCTCATACCAGCTTTCTTTACACACACACACACACACATACTTAATGTACAAGTACAAGTACTAGTATGTACATCAAGTATATAGCCAAGAAAGTATGTTAAATTCATAGCAGCTGAGAGAGAGAGCCTATTTACTTAATTTCTTGATTTTATTTTATTAAACAATTAAATAAACTTACAGATCAGACAAATTGTACAATAAATAATATTTATTTTATCGTAATTTTATTGTTTTTTTTTACTTCTCATGATGACAGGTGCCTCCGCTGCCTCCCCTGACCGTACATCACTGGAAACAGAGCAGCGTGGTGACAAACCCCAACCCATACTTCATAGCTCTATTTGTTTAACATAGATATACTGCTTCCTTTATCTGTGACAGACATTTTAAAATGTTCTCATGCGGTTCATTTCAAACATTTTGTTTGTAGATGTGCGGCGTTTGAAATATTTTGTACTGAAACTGTCAAAAGAACATGCCTAATTCTGGAATAACTACCAGTGCGTTTCATCCTTGGTTGCACTTTTACTTGCATTTCAAAAACAATCTTCACATCAAACTCATTGGTCGCTGTGCTCCCGTCCCGCCTTGCTGCAGGCTGTGCATGATTTCCGGTCGGGGCTGCGCAGGCCCAATGGGCAGCTTTTAAACATCCGTGTCGGGATCAGGAGCAGATCATTACAATAAAACCAAAACCTTTATTGTCAACAAACATAGTCTGATGATCAAAGATGCCTAATCATCAGGAAAGTGCATCACAAAAGAAAAGTGAACCCTGGCAGAGTTGTTCTGACGTGCACAGCGCCCCCTGTGGACACATTGAAAACATACATCTTTATGTCAATCTCATGTGTTTGAATAAACTGGAACCACAAAACAAAGTCAGTAAGAGTTAATACTGACTACTGACATCTAATTCTACAGTATATTAAGGTTCTTAAATAAGAATAAGAGCAAACCATGAAAGGCCTTCATTCATTTACGGCCATACTTCTTTCCTGACCTGTCCTAATGCCAGTTATAATGTCTTTCTGTCCTTCAATAGCAGCCATTATTTATTGAGCTTTTTCTGAATGTTTAAAGTATGTCTGACTCCTTCGTCCCTTTGGACAGTGACAATGTTAATTTTTAACGTTTTATTATAAGTTTTTCAAAGTCAGTCTTCGTCAAATAAAATAATAAAGGTATCCTCGTCAAAATGTATTCCCAGCTAGTGTAGGATTAAAGTTAAAGTGCCCACTCTCTTTTATATAATTGTCATTATGCTCAGTAATTATTCTATTGTCAATACAATACAGTATTAATGATAGAATTTGATCATTTATCTTTTTGTGACTTATTTGACATTTGAGCAATGACAGAAATTAAAAACCATCTGAACAATTTACAACTCATTAATTTATTCATTCGTTTTTCCGGCCGCTTATCCGAAATCCGGGTCGCGGGTATTGCTGGAGCCTATCTCAGCAGTCTATGGGCGAGTGGTAGGGCACACCCAGGACAAGCCGCCAGTTCATCGCCCTGCAACTCATATGCATCCAAAACACGAGTCCAAGACATCAGACCAGTTCTTTAGCTACAGTATGTGTAACTAAATCCTGCTGTACTAGTACTCACTGCTGCAAAAACATTACAAGTAAATGAAATCATGAAAAGATGAAGTGGAGTTACAAGCCCAAGTTTTCCCTTTGAAATTAGTACAAAAGTTAAAAGCAGCATAAAATGGAAATACTGAATTAAGTACATAGTCCCCCTAAAATTGTACAGAAGTGTCCTAAATGCATTCAGTTCCTACGTACTACTAACAGTAATTAATTTTTCTATATTCTGAAATGTTGCAAGACAAATGTCTGACCTATTATAAAATGTTCCCGATTATTTTAACTGCAGTATTGGGCAGCACGGTGGTGCAGTGGTGAGCGCTGTTGCCTCACAGCAAGGTCACAGGTTTGAATCCGACTCTGTGCGTTAGCATGTCCTCCCCGAGTGTGCGTGGGTTCTCTCCGGGTTCTCCCACCACCAAAAACATGCAAATCAGGTGAATTGGTTGCACTAAATTCTGAGTGGCCTTGCAATGAACTGGCGGCTTGTCCAGGGTGTACCCCACCTCTCGCCCGTTGACTGCTGGGATAGGCCCCAGCACGACCTGCGACCCAGTAACAGACAAAGCCGCCCAATAGATGAATAAATAACTGCTATATTTCTGAATGGTCAAGAAGTTATGAAAATCTAAAATATTTCAAATCAGATGTCACTCCTATATTTGTTTGAATGGGAGCCATTGGGGAAAATGTTATAATGCTCAATTTCATAAATATAGCGTGGTATGAAGAGTAAATATCACATAGCAAGTAGACTCCTAATAAACCAGATTAACCTGTCCAATCAAATCACTGACGCTGGATCACCCTTTGCAGCTCTAACAGCTTCTGCATCCGACGCTTTGCATTGCATTTGGTGATTTGAGACGCGGATGCCGCTGCCATGGAAACCCATTCCAGTGTTTTTGAGCCAATCTGAAGATGACTGGCTGTAGCTATTGATTCTGCAGAAAGTTGCTGATCTCGGATCCACTATCAAGTGTGTGATTTCTTCGTGGCAGCGAAAAATAAGAATAAATGCCAAAAAATAACACAGACACATTTCATTTCCATTTTTATTTACATAGCGACAGGGTGTTACAATAAAATAGCTTTCACCAATTTGCTATAAATACACTATTTTAACCAAGGCTTGATAACCCTCATTACAATACATCCTTCGAACATTTTGAATCGCAATCAAACAAATGCTTTGTTGGATACCATTTCATCTTTGCACCTTTTCAGATGTTAGTAAATCATGCAAAGCAGAAATAGAACAAGAAAATAAAAAGATACACGGTAGTTGCTTTATAAAGGAGAATTGAAATCAGAACAAGTTTATATGGTGGAAAATATAAACACTGAGTGGCAAAACTTAAAGATCTTTCTCAAAGAAATGTTCATTAATGGCCTTTAGCAATAGTGTTCTCCATAGTCATTAATTTACAGTACATACATTTTTTACTTGGGGAAAATATATTCAAATTGTGTAAATGTTTTGTAGTCATATTTGTCACTGAAATGACCATTTATTTTGCAGGTACGTTGTGACATTCAGTCTCACCTGATGACAGTAATCATACCTTTACTGGTAGCCTCGTCCTTCCATTTACAGTGTAATCACTGCACCATCCTATAATACACAACATCCTACTTAAGTGGTTAAGAGCATTTTGCAGGCACTTATAAAGCATGGGTGAGGCATTTTGCATTTGTTTAAGCCAAGGTGCGACTTTATAAATGGTCCACAGCTTTGAAAGAATTCTGCTGAACTATTGTAAGACGTGTTGGTTGTGTGCTGCGCTGCGTAAATTCATTGATTACAGCCGTGTGGCTCTCTGGAAGACGTCTGTGGGGACCTGTTGCTGTGACTCTCAAGTGTAAAGTTTCAGGATCCAAATCTGGGAATGGAGTAGATGACGGCTGAATAAATGTGGCAGTGTGGCAGGGACAGGAAAGATCTTGAAGTTTGGCTTTCACGAAGCAAAAGCTCTCCATGTTCCATGTTTGGGAAGATTTCTTATTCTGCTCTGCAAAGTGTTATTCTTCTTTATCTTTTTAACACTCTGAAATAAAAACATGTACACCCATTCTTTCTGAGTCAGGCAAGCGGTAACGGAGAGTTTCAGTTAACACGCAATGTTGTAAATATAATGCATTTGTTAAACAGCAAGGGATTATGATAACCTTCAAAAAGCAAAAAAAACAACAACAACAACAACGACTATCAAATGAATGAAATGAAACTTTTGGTATTGATACTGAGTATGAGTATAAGTATGAGCTAATGTATTTGCTGCTTCCAGTACGGTCATCAGATGCATAACTAAAAACATATGTGAAATACACAATAAACAAAATGATTCAACTCAAATGAAATATTAAAGGTCGTGGAACAACCACATGCAGAGCAGAACACATGTAGTCTTTGTTCCATTAGGCGTTTTCAGCGTATCGCTGCCTTCAAGGAAACATTCCCTCGCTTCCCATCGCTTCAGTATCGGCGGCCGTAGCTTGGCGAGCTGAAGGAAGAGGAAGAGGAAGAGAAGGTTGTTGTGAAACTTGATCCCGTGGCGTCGAAGCTGCCTCTTCTGGAGCCCGATTTTGAACCACTTCTTGAGCCTGATCGTGACCCGGTAGCAGAGCCTGATCCGCTGATGCTATAGGGGCTGTAGAGACCTTTGCTCGACTGAGACGATGCTTCGAGGAGCCGCAGACCAGTCCCCTCCTCTGTCATGCTTCTTTCCATGGCATCCTTGTACGAGATTTTAAGCTTGGTTTTGGGGCATGTGAGGTATTTTGCGTACGCACTAACGTCGCGTAACTTCTGCGCAGTGCGAGCATCCAAGGTGCCTTTCTTCACAGCCTCGTCTACGGAGACTCTGCTGGTAGCATCTGGTTCAATTAATCCACCAGTGAGATACTGGACCTCGAGGAATCGCTGGCCAGCCTCATAATAGAGCCAACCTTTCTTCAGAGCTTGGGCTGCTGACATTTTGGTTTTGGTTCTGGGATCCTCAAAACCATTGTAAGCCTTCTGGGCTAGACTGATGCGGTCCAACATGATTTTATCCACAAGCCCTTTGTTCATTGCATCTGCAACGGTGAATTTCTCGCCAGTGGTTGGATCAATAATGCCTCCGGTGCAGGCCTGAGCTTCCAGCAGTCTTTGCCCTGTGATATTGTCCACAAGGTTTCTGTGCATCGCCTCTGTGACCGACACCTTCTCCAGGGTCTCTGTGTCTAAGATTCCAGCCACTGGGCCACATTCCTCTGTCGGGTCATCCCATGTGCTGGCAGGCACTTTTATAGTAGGCACTGGGCTATTGGTGTAAGAGGAAGAGGAGCCGAAGGAGGAAGAACGGGATCTTACACCGCTCATGTTTCCAGACAGCATGTCTGCAAACTCTGTAATGGACAGCGTTCCAGCACGATACTGATCCAGAGCAGACTTATCAATAAGGCCCCTTGAGATTGCATCGTCAATGTCATACTGCCGGCCAGACCTTCTGTCAATAATCATAGATTTCACAACTCCATCGGAGGACGTGCTGGTAATCTCTTCCCACTCGCATTCCTGCTCTGCAAGCTCCAGATAGGTCTGGTGGTCAATGAGCCCCTTCTGGTACGCTTCGTACACGGACATCTCTTTGCCCGTCTCGGGGTCGACGATGACGACTCGACGCTTGCGAACGGAAGACTTAGAAGATGTCTTTCTCTCGCGCTTCTTCTCTTTCAACAGCAGCAGAGCAAGGCCTGTTTCTGGGTCCGTCATGCACCGCTCCATCAGCTGCAGGTAGGTGAGATTCTCCTCGGTGTTGGGGTCAAAGAAGCCCTTGGTGTCATCGGATGGGTCAGTGAGGATTTCATTCATTTCCTCATCAAAGAGGCCACGCTCATACGCCGTTTCCACCGGCAAGCGGTGGCTTTCCTGCGGATCTATGATTCCACCAGTGGCAATCTGAGCCTCTAGAAGACGAATGCCGTGATCTTTCAAAATTAAGTCCCTTTTCATCGCCTGGAATAATGAGATGACCTTACCAGAGTAAGGGTCTTTGTATCCCGTAACAGCTCGTTCAGCTGAGTGGAGCTTATCTTTGAATTCCGGGCCTACAACACCCTGCTTAACGGCCTCGGTGACATTCAGTTTCAGATTCTTAATGGGGTCAATTATAAATCCTGTGGCAGCCTGAGCCTCAAGGAGCTCAAAGGCAGTCCCTGGTCGGATCATGTTCTTCTTCATTGCTTGGTAAATAGACAAGCGGTCCTTGCCAGATTCTACATACACACCGGCGATGCAGCTGCTACCCTCAAGGTATTTTTTCACATCTCTGCTGACCTCCTCCACTGTAATGGCGCCCTCAGTGAGTTCATTGTAGGTCTTTTGGTTGATAATCTGCGAGCGAAGCAGCTCCTCGACAGTGATTTGCTTTCTGAGACCCTTGAAGAGAAGTCTTCTGTCTGCCAGTGACAGCAGCCGTAATCCGCTTTCTTTATCAACTCTGCAACTTCTCAGGAGCTGGGCGTAGGACTGCGTTTCTTCTGTGGCCGGATTGGTGTAACCTCGCACGTCCCCAGTGGGTTGGGATATTCTGTCAAGTGTCTCACTGTTGATGTACCCACGCCGCATGGCAACATCCGTGGGCAGATGGAAGTAGTATTCAGGATCCATTAATCCGCCAGTGGCGACCTGGGCCTCCAGAAGCCTCAAGGCGTAATCCTCTGGAACGAGGCCTTTTTTCATCGCCTGGAAGAGAGAAATCACCTTCCCACTGTAGGGATCCTTGTAACCTGTAACAGCCCTTTCTGCAGACAGAAGTTTGTCATGGAGTTCTGGCCCAACAAGCCCCTTACGTACGGCTTCGTCAACAGTTAGAAGCTCATCTTTCACTGGATCAACCATGAATCCTGTTGCTGCTTGGGCTTCCAAGAGAGGCAAGGCAACTTCCGGCTTAATTTGTCCACTCTTCATCGCTCGGTAAATGCTGATCTTTGGAGTACTGTCTGACACAATTCCAGCGATGCAACCCGTACCAAAGAGGTGCTGCTTTACTGATGGCATCTCCATTACCTCACGAATTGTCATCTTTTCTTGTTTCAAGAGGTTGTACGTGTGCAAATCAATAATGCGAGCACTGTAGAGCTCCTCAATAGTAACTCTTCTTCTTATTACATCACATGACATGCTTTGCTCTGACACCAGCGTCTCACTATGCTCAATGATTTCAATGATGATGATTAGCATTCTTTCCTTGGTGATCAGCCCCAAACGATACTGGTCCATGAGGCGACGTTTCTCTTCGTCTGGAAGTATGTTTGAGTTCATGACTTCCCAAATAGTTGTGGTCTGTCCTGCAAAGCTCTTGTGAGGGATTTCAATCTGAGTGTCAGTCAGAGCTGCTTGGGCTTGCTCCTCTGTGTACTGGTACGATTTTTCCACAGAGGCTGGAGTTTCAACCTTTGACAGAGGCAGGTAGCACAGACCAGAGTTGGGATCTCTTGTGCATTTCTCCACCAGCTGCTTGTAAGTGACAATCGCATCGGTGTTGGGGTCGGTGAAGCCTTTCACGTCACCCGAGGGTTCATTGAAGGCAGCGGACATCTGTTTATTGAAATAACCACGTTGAATGGCCACATCATTGGGCACACGGTGGCTACTGACTGGATCAACGAGCCCCCCTGTGCTGAACTGAGCATCCAGGAGTGGAATAGCATGCTCCCTCAGAACAAGCTGTTTCCTCATGGCTTGGAATAGGGAAATCGTATTGCCTGTATAAGGATCTCTGTATCCCAACACAGCTTTTTCTGCTGTGAGAAGTCTCTCATGAAGCTCTGGGCCAACAACTCCAACCTTCACAGCGTCGTCCACAGAGTATTTCCGATTTTTGACGGGATCAGTTATGGAACCAGTTCCAGCTTGGGCCTCGAGGAGCGCAAGTCCAGTGTTGTGTTGCAAAACATCATTTTTCATAGCTTCGTATATGCTTAATTTCTCATTCGAATCAGCCACAATGATGCCATCAATGCGGTCTGTGCCCTGCAAATATTTCTGTACTTTTTCAGTTTGACTTACTTCTTTCGGTGTCTTTTTACCCTGTTGCAGTTGGTCGAATGTATCTTTATCAATGATGTCGGAATCAAGCAAAGAGCGGGCAGTGACTGGTGCCCTCAGGCCTTCAAAAGAAGCCTCTTCCTTTGCTTTGCTCCCTTTTTCATCGACCATTGTTATCACAATCTTGATCAACTTTTCAATTGTCACGCGACCACTTCTGTACTGGCGAATCAGCTCGATTCTTTGCTCCTCTGAAATGTATTCAGAATGTATTATCTCCCAAACTGTGACTTGTCTTCCTTTGAGAGGGCCGTACTCCAGCTCCATAGTTGACGTATTCAAATCCTCTTTTGTTTTAGACTCTGTAATCTGTTTCTCTTCTTTGGGCTTTGCAGCTTTCTTTGAAAGGGAAAGCAAAGGGAGTCCGGTTTCTTTGTCTGTGACGCAGTTGCTCAGGAGCTGCGAGTAAGTTGACCGATCGTCTCGCGAGTTCGGATCATGGAAGACTTTAGTTTCGTCAGTGTTTGTGTTCAAGGTCTTGTTGATTTCCTCATCAAAGTAGCCACGCTTGCAAGCAACTTCATGTGGGACACGATAACTTTTAATGGGGTCAACAATTCCGCCCGTTGCGAGTTGTGCCTCAAGCAGACGAATTCCGTGGTCTCTCTTTATTAGACCTTTGTTAATTGCTTCAAAGAGAGACACCTTCTTCCCTGAATACGGGTCTTTGTAGCCGCTGACAGCGTTCTCTGCCGACAGAAGGCGCTCGTGCAGTTCTGGCCCCACGAGACCCGACTTAACGGCTTCATCGACAGGGACCTTCTCGTTTTTAACAGGATCGATGACAAAACCGGTTGCTGCCTGAGCTTCAAGGAGGCTGATTGCCGTTTCTGGTGAAAGCAATTCTTTCTTCATCGCTTGATAAAATGGCATCTTTTCATTGGTTTGTTCATTCAGCAGTCCAGCAATGCTCGGTGTTCCTTGCAGAGCCGACTTCACCGGCTTCATCTCAGAGATCTCTTTGGCTGTTATTTTGCCATTGCTCAACTTGTTGAACAAGTCTTTGTTTATGACCTTGGACTCCAAGAGTTCGCTGGCAGAGACCGAGGCCTTCAAGCCACTGAACACATTTTCATTACTTTTCTCCTTGTCTTCCACAACAGTGATGACAATCTTAATGATCTTCTCTACCGTGATCTTCCCTGTCTTGTACTGGCGTATCAGCTCCCTTCTTTGCTCTTCTGTGAAATATTCAGAATTTATGACCTCCCAAATGGTGACAATTTTACCTTTGAACTTTCCGAAAGGCACATCGACGGTGGACTTCCTGAATACTTCTTTAATCTCGAGATCTGTGTACGCCCTCTCGCCCGGAGCGGCTTGCTCTGTTACCGGTAGCACCAGCAGTCCTGTCTCTGCATCTTTGGTGCATTTCTCCAGTAACTGCTGGTACGTGAGTCGCTCCTGAGTGCTTGGGTCAACAAACAATCTGCAATCTTGACTGGGATCTGTGAGTTTCTTGTTCATGTCTGCATCGAACTGACCCTGCTTGTAGGCAGTCTGAAGCGGTGCTCTGTGACTATTGACGGGGTCAATGATGCCACCTGTCGCAAGCTGGACATCGAGGAATTTGGTGGCCTGTTCCTTTTCGATAAGTCCCTTCTTCATGGCCTCAAAGAGAGAGATTTTGGCTCCAGTGTAGGGATCTTTGAAGCCAGTGGCTGCTCGCTCTGCAGAAAGCAACCTGTCATGGATCTCAGGGCCTATTAACTCATCTTTAACAGCTTCATCCACAGAGAGGAGCTTATTTTTCACCGGATCTACAAGATGACCAGAAGCAGCTTGAGCTTCCAGGAGCATTGTGGCAACGTCAGGCGTTATCTTGTTGTTTACCATAGCCTGATAGACGCTCATTTTCTCTTTAGATGGAGTCAAGACACCGCCGATGCAGTTCCGACCCTTTAAATGTGACTTAACTTTGTCTGTCTTTTCAAGGACATGCACGGAAACCCTTCCCTTTTTCAATTTATCAAATTCCTTTTTGGTGAGAACGCCAATGTCAAGGAGCCTCGCAGCAGGAACCCTCTCTCTAAGGCCGTCAAACGCTAAAGGGGATTCTCCACCTTTCTTAGCTGCGTCTACTTCAACCGAGCCGTTGAAAACTTTCTTTGTTGTTCCCACCGTCGCCGCGGCAACTACTTTCTCCTCGGGAACCTCATCGGTCTGGACCTCACTTTCCTTCATTTTGGATGCACCCTGTTTGGAGGCAACCTCCAGATTGCGAAGCTTCTCTCTGAGCTTTTTGTTTTCCTCTCCCAGCAGTTTTTCTTGCTCCAGCCTCTTCTTTTCAATCGCATCCATCTCTTTCTCCTTGCTATTCATCTCCGCTTCAGCCTCCCTTTGTTTCTTTACAGCTTCATCCATAATGGCCTGAAGTTTCTTCCTCTCGTCCTCCATTTTCTTCTGTCGGTGATCTTGCTCCTCTTTGAAAGCCTTGGCCTTGTTCACTTCGTCCTCAAACTGCTTCTGAAGCGTCTTTTTCTCGTCTTCAACAGCCTTTTCTCTTTTTAACAGCAGCTCCTTCTCTGTGACGAAGGACAGCTGAAGGACGGCCTTCTGCTGCTCAATTTGCTCTTGTTGGGCATTTGCCATCTATTTGGGAAAAAGAAAGCAAAAACAAAAAAAAATCAGTCAAATGTCTTTTAGGAAATATCTTATTATTACTGCGGGTACATTTGAAAGAATATTCAAAGTTCACTCATTGTGGAAGAGCACTGCTTCTCATCTCAGCACGCTATAATAAAGCTACCGCCTCCAACCGGCTCTGTCTAACACGACTCCGTAACCAAGACAGATGGTCCTCACTTAGCACCGCACTCGTTTAACAATGACGGGCTTTACGAAATTCAAAAGTATGTGTTTATCAACAAGGAATCTGATCGGGATGTCCTGATCAGGTTTATTTGCGCCGGAGTCATTTGATTTTGAACCGATACCGAGTCCTGATCCGATAGTTCTTTAATACATAAAAAAAATAAAGACGAGAGAAGAAGCGGATCTAGGATGTCCATTATTTTTTATTCTATTGATCTTATTCCACATTTAACTCTTAAACAGAGCAGTTCTGTGGCGTAGCTCGAACATTCAAGTCATAAATAAAATAGTTTTTCCACTTTGGACTTGGACTATTATATATGAATATTTACAATAAAATGAACAGCACCTCAAGTTTTTCTCATCCACTTCAGAATACTTCCACAGCGCACACGTACTCGCGCTACTAGTACTACGCATGCGCTGCAGTTTCTGTCTGGATTAGAGAGGTCTCACTCTGCCCCACAGCGTAACTCCTGATCTGATAAAAATAATGAAAATAACGATCCATATATATCCGAGTCCTGATCGGGAGGTAACATCCGATTCCGATCACGAGATCAGCTATCAGACGTCAGCTATACGCGCTTCTGTTATTCCCGGAAGCTAGTTAAAGCAGATCACTGAGACAAACATGTTGCCGGAGATAATAAAGGAGGAAAGTAACAGCGGAAACGGGAAAAATGCGTGAAATAACGCTGACGTTTCAAGCAGAAAAGGGCGGAGCGATGTTTTCTTTTCAACGAAAGTCGCTACGGCTTCTTCTTCTACTATTTCCTTTATATTTGGTAAAAATTGCGCATGTCAAAGTAATTTATTCCGATCGAAAGTGTGATGCAGGAACACGCAAGTCCTAATCGGATCAATATTTTAGGGTCCATGAACACAGTGCATCCGATCATAATTTTACTCCGAACTCTGATCGGATTAAATACATTTTGTCCATGTAAACACAGCTACTGGCTACGTATACCAGCATATGTACAGTATAAAAGGCCTATACGTATGCAAATGTTTTTTTTTTTTTTTTTCCAATGCTCCGGTAGCCTTACAGTATATCTTAGAAATTAGAGCACATAAATTAGAGCACATATAAAAAATTATGTTTTTTTAGACAAATTTGTCAGAAGGTTCCCTTAATTCTGACGATTACTTCATGGGGCGGGCTTTAAAGGGTTAAATATTTGTACATATTATACGTGTATGAACTCAGTCAGTCATGTGAAGGAGCTGGAAATACCTCTTTGGATTTCTGGTGCAGATCCTCTGCCTCCCTTTTCAGTTTCTCCCTCTGTTGTTCAAGGTCAGCGAGGGCATCCTTCAGGTCATCGGCTTCTCTGGAGCTCTGCAGCCTCTGCGTCTCCAACTTTTGGACAACAGTCTCTGCAGCTTCCTTTTCTGTGTCCTCAAGACGTGCTTTTGCTTCGTCCGCCTGCGTCTTGAATTTCTTTGCCTCCTTCTCCGCTTTGGCGTGAGCGTCGCTGAGCTCCTTCACCCTCAATTTCAACTTCTCTGCCTCAGCCGAAACGTCAAGCTGCCTCTTTCGCTCGGCCTCTAACGACTTTTGGAAGCCTTCTGTCTCCTTATCGAGGCGCTCCTGGATCTGTTCTTTGTCCTCGAGCAGTTTCTGGGCCTTTTCCTGCGCCTGTTTCTTTTGCTTCAGCAGCTCCTCTGCTTCCGCTCTTAGTTTTGTAGCCTCTTGGATGGCTTGCGTGTTCTCTTTTAACATTTTCTCTGAAAGCGCCCTCTGTTCAGCCAAGTCAGACTCTGCCGTCTGCCGCTGCCTCGCCGCCTCTTCGGCCGCCACGCTCAGTCTGGCGGCGTCCTGCGCCAAGCTCTTCATCTTCTCAGCTTCCTCTGCAAGTAACTTCTGAGTGTTATCTTTGTCTTTCCTCATCAGAGAGCGGTTTTCTTCCTCAATCTTCAGCTTGAGTTTCAGCAGCGCGTCCATTTGGAGCTTCACTCGGGACAGTTCGTCCTCCACCTGCGCCTTTTGCCTGACAGCGTCGTTGACCTCGCCCTTGACTCGCTGCAGCTCCTCATCCAACGCAGCTTTATGTCTGTCCGTCGCATCCAGCTGCAGCTTAACCACCGAGAGCTCCTTTTCGACCACAGACTTCTGCTTGAGCGCTTGCTCCGCCTCCTTCTTGTGCTTGACCATCTGCTCGTCAGCCTGTTTCTTTTGTTTTATGGCTGCTGCCTCTGCTGCTGCTCTCTTTGAGGCCTCTTCCTCGGCCTCTCTCTTTAGTCTTTCCGCGTCTTTTTGAGCTTTGGCTTGTGTTGAAGCTTCCGCTTCTGCAGCCTTTTTCTGTTTCTCAGCCTCCTCTGCCTTTTGACGGAGCGACGCAGCCTCTTTCGTCGCTAAACCTTTAGCTTTCTCGGCTTCTTGTGCAAGTTTCTTAGCGCGTTCATACTCTTCTTTCATCTTTTCCTGAGCGAGCGTGCCTTCTTTATTCTTGCTCAGAACGTCTTTGGCCTTCTGCTCAGCAGCACTGCACTTCTGCGCTGCCTCTTTGGCCAGGATGGCTTGCTTCTCTGCTTCCTTTGCGGCCTTTTCTTTCTGTTTGTTTGCGTCATCGGCCTTTTTCTTGAGCCGTTCAACTTCCTCCTGAGCGGCTTTGCATTGCCGCGCTGCCTCCTCTTCCGCTGCCGTGATCCTCTTCACCTTCTCCTCAGATTCTTTCCGTTTCTTCTCTTCCTCTGCAGCAAGCTTCTTCACTCTCTCAGCCTCTTCTTCGGCTTTGCGTTTGCTTTTTTGCGTTTCCTCTGCAATGCCCTTCAATTTCTTTAATTCCTGCTCCAAATCTGACTTTCCTTTTGATGCCTTCTCAAAGTTGATCTTAATGATGTGAATTTCTTCCTCCACCAATTTCTTCTGCCTGAGAGTTTCTTCCACAACTGTCCTCTGTCTGTCCAGCTCTTTGTCAGAAGAGCTCTTCAGGTGCGTGATCTTCTCTTCTATGTCCTGTTTGTGCTGAGCAGCTTGATCCTCCAGCAGCTTCCTCTGATAAGCTTCTTCCTCAGCTTTTCTTTTCAGCCGCTCATTTTCTGCTTCTTGGGCTTTCAGAGCAAGCTCAGCTTCAGTCTTCAGACGAGTCGCCTCGTTGATGGCTGCCAGCTTCTCTTGAAGCATGCTTTCGGCCTCGGCTCTCTGCTGAGTTGCTTCGTCCTTTGCAAGCTGCCGCTGTTTCTTCGCTTCCTCAGCGACGGCTCGCAGTCGTGCTGCTTCCTCAGCGAGCTGCTTCATTTTCAAAGCTTCGGAATCAAGGAGCTGCTTGTTCTTTTCCGTGTTGGACAAGGTCTGCTTTTCAGCTTGGATCTTCGTCTGGAGGAGAGCGTCCATTTCACTTCTGACTTTGGCCAGCTCATCTTCCAGCTGCTTCCTCTGGTTCTGAGCGGCATTTGCTTCAGCTTTGAGACGCTGGAGCTCATTTTCCAACAGCGCCCTCTGCTGTGCAGCATGATCAAAGTCAGACTTCAGTCTTATACATTCCTGTTCAGCAGAAAGTTTTTGTTGAGCAACTTGCTCTGCAAATTTCCTCTGTTTTTCCAGCTCTTTTTCGGCATTCTCCTTCTGCTGGAGAGCAGCATCTTCAGCTTTAGCTCGTTTCCTGGCATCTTGCTCCGCTCCCACTTTTTGTTTCTCCGCTTCCTCTTGCGCTCGGCTCTTCTTCTGCGCTTCCTCTTCAGCTTGTAGCCTCAAGCGGAGAGCCTCGTTGGCTTTCTGTCTCCACGA
The DNA here is from genome assembly GCF_040956055.1 of Brachionichthys hirsutus. Lineage (NCBI taxonomy): Eukaryota > Metazoa > Chordata > Actinopteri > Lophiiformes > Brachionichthyidae > Brachionichthys > Brachionichthys hirsutus. The sequence continues at coordinate 59,114 of NW_027180551.1, read as the reverse complement.
TTCAAGCTCTTTCTCGGCTTGATCCCTGGCTTTGTTCGCTTCCTCCTGTTGCTTCCTGAGTCTCTCGGCTTCCTCCTGCAACTCCAGGACGGTGTTTTGCTCCCTCTTAAGGGATTCCTCCAGTTTGGTTGACTTTTCATTGAATGACATGGATTGTGTTTGCAATTGTGTGGCAGCAGACTTCTGCGCCACCTCCTCCACAACCTGGATGTGCCTCAGTTTCTCCTCCTCAGCTTGTCTCATGCGCCTTTCTGCCTCCTCGGCCTGCCTCTTGAAGTTCTGCAGGTCATCAATGGCTTTCTGCTTCTGCCTAGCGGCCTCTTTTTCAGCCTCGGATTTGCGTTTCAGCTCATCTTCAGCATTCTTCTTCTTCTGACTCTCATCAGCCACCTGCTGCCGGAGTCTTTCCGCCTCCTCCTGAGCAGCTTTCCGGAGCTTCTCGGCCTCACCGGCTTTGTCTCTGAGCGACTGCAGCTCGACCTCAGCCGTGGACTTTTGCCCGATGGTTTTCTCTAGCTGGAGTCGAATGATGTGGATTTCCTCCTCTATCTTGGTACGGCTCATTAGGGCCCCCTCCAGTTGCTGGTTCTTAGCCTTGATCTCCTGCTCAGACAGGCTCTTCAGATGATGCAGCTCCTGCTCCAAGTTCTGCTTCTGCTTCTCGGCCTCCACTGCAACACCTTGCCTCTTGCTGGCTTCTTCTTTCATCTTTAGCTTCAGCTCCTTTGCCGCTTGCTCTGCTTCGGCCACAGACTTGGCTTGAGCCTCGGCCAGCTCTTTTTGCCTGTCTAACTCGGCTTGTATCGCCGCCATCCTTCTCCTCTCGTCTTCCTTTAGCTTTTCAGACATTTTCTGCATTCGTAGAAGCAAAGAGGAAGCAAAGTGAGAAAACGTCCATTCAATTAAACTTCATCACAAGAACAGCTATAAAAACATGTAGGCACACGAAAATGTTTTACTGCTAATAATCTACAACTGGAGAGAAGTATTGGGAAATGCTTGTCATGTTTTGTTCATGTTTGGCACACAGAAAGACACCATATCTCACAAAACAGCACACCACGACACTCCACTTGACTGTCATGCAGTTATTTGAATTAATCAGGTTGCATTAAATCCAAAATATTATGCCCAATCAATATTGTATATTGTGAGTTTGTTACACGTACGCAGCAGCGACAGAAGTGTTGTAAAGCTGCGTGTCGCTATCATACTTCCAAATTTGTCGAGGAACGTTGCTGCATAATTCAGTCTCCATTTGCATTCTCAGAATAAAGCGGCCTTTAGTCGAAAATGAGAATTAAAAGAAGTGGAAAGAATAGCAGCAGGAAATAATTAGCAGCAGGCAGGATGCAGTAGGAAAAAATACAGCCCGATAATCTAATTACAAGTGATTGTCTCACGAGTTGGGATTAAACCAGATTACCTTCAGCATGAAGAATAGCAAAGTGATGCGGCAAACACGGCGTGATGTGATGTAACACGTAGGAAACATGGATAAGGTGACAAGTCTTAAATCCAAGATCAAGGTGACCGAATGACAGCAGATGGTAAGAATGGGTGATGTAATAATAGCGGTCAGAGACACCTGCAGGAAAGGTTCAAGACTTTAGGAGCCCGTCATATTGATCCCCAACGTATTTTACACGCTTGAATTGGTTTCTACTCCTGGTACATCTGCTCCGGTCTCCTGTACTCGCTGCTGGAAGTCAGTGATGAAGAACACAGTACTTTAGCAAGGAAAAATAATGACAGCTTATTATGACGACTGATGTTTGATTATCATCGTCTATGGAGCAGAAATAGTGAAACGGTGTTTCAGATGAGACGATTCGCTGCTCCTCTTTGTTCTTTGGGTTTAGATCAATAGGTGAGTTGATAATGAAAGTAACCCTTAGTTATTATCGTAAGTGCTCCTCTGTTCATCTTTGTGTTCAGAAAATAGAAGTGCATGCCCTGCAAATGTCATTAAAGGTTGACTGTAACATGAGCAAAGCTAAAGTTCCTGCAGGCAGCTGATGGCTGGTTCTCAAAGATCTGATCAAGTCTGAAAGGTCTCCCCCCCAAAAAATCCTGAACCTTTCCTTCAATCCACGATGGAGCGATCAATGACATGCAATTTGAGGGTCCTCTTTCAAATACCTTGTGCTTTGGGGTTAATTCATCCCTTAAGCGTGTGTATAATAGTCATCGTGTCAAAGCACTGGCGGAGCCGATCAAAAGGATCAAACACAAAGAAAAGGTTAGAGGAGTAGAGACGGGTGAAAGCGAAAGGCAAGGCAGTTTGATAAATCATATGTCAGAGGGGGCAGGTGGCCAAACGGGAAAACCCTCGAATCACAAGTGTTGGTGATTCCAAGGAGAAATTAAGCAGACGCTAAATCAAAAAATGGCTGCAGAAGCCGCAAAGCGGTTGGAAGGCGTGCCTGGATTTCGGGTGGCAGCAGTCGTTTGTGCAGACTGTGTGGCAGGGTTTGACTAAACAGTGTCGGGAATGAGAGACGGACACTGTCGTCGTGGAGATGTGATGTCCTGAACGACCACTGTTCACTGTCCAATCAGCCTCGACAGTTTTGGGGGCTCAAAATTGGCTAAATATTTTTTTTTTTGGTGCCAACATTTAAAGGTTAGTGATGACAAATTATTTCCCATACATCAGGCAAGTTAGCGCGTCAGGATGGTTTTTGTTTGGGGTTAGTGGCTTTTTAGCACAGCTTGTATGCAATTACCTCATCGTCCTGCAGGCGGCGCTGCGTTTCTGTGATGAACTTGATGTACTGGCTGGTGAGCGTCATCAACTCAATGTAGCATGTTCTCAGATTAACATACTGCAATAAATGCATTGGTACACGGTTATTAATCGTCTAGTATCATTTATTAATGCATAATAAGACATTTGTAGGTGTGTAGTTGCATCATTATTAGACACACTAACTGCTCGAGTGCGTACGCCTACCTCTTCAATGATACTATCAGTTGCACATTCCATTTTGGGCTTCTTCAAAGGCGATGCTGTGGGATCTCGGAGCGCTTTGTACGTCAAAAGCTGGACCTCGTAATCCTTTAGAGAAAAAGAGGCGTTATCTGAAATCGGGGGCAGAGAAGAGAAGCGAGCGATCGGCTGCTACCTTCACCGAATCGATGTACGCCTTCGCGTCATTCTGGCAATGTTCGATCCTGTCTGCGTTTTTCTCAATGTCCTCCATGAGTTTCTGCAAATATCAATGAAACCTTAAAGACAGACGCTTCAATATGTCAAAAAATACACTGAGCGATGGACGCCTGCTCGGCCTCGCCCCCCCAGAGGGGGCGTGGCGTCCCTTTACCCCACGCTTCATTCGCTTCCTTTGGACTACCTGCTCCTCTGCCAGCTGCTCCTTGAGCGCCTTGCTGTCGCTGACGGCTGCAGCTTGAACGCTCTCCTGCCGCTGCCTCGCCTCTGCCAACCAGCGGACGAGCCACTCGTAGCTTCTGCGGTAGGAGTTCATGTGGCGGCCGAGGGCCTCGAGCTCCCGCTGCCTCAGGTCGATTTGAGCCGACACGGCCCGCCAGCGCTCCAGGAGGCCACTGACCAGAAGAAGGTGACGCTCCAGCTCGCCGTCGCGCTCACTGTGGATCCTCGCCATCTTGGCGCCGATGGCTGCCGCGTTCTTCAGCTCATCCTGGAGGCGGTCAAACACCACCTGGTCGGCCTCTGCTTCGGCACGCATTGACTGCCGAAAAACAAAAAGCAGCAAGTTTGCAGGTTTGTTGGGATGAAGCGAAGCGAAGCACGAGCGGCGACACTCACCTTCAGCAGGTTGCGCCGGTCCTCCACCTCCTTGTCTTCGGACGGAACCTTGTTAACGCCTCGTAGACGAGTCTCGTAAGAGTTCAGTCTGTCCTCGGCCTCTTCGGTGCTTCTGATGACCGTGTCGACGGCCTTCAGCCTGAAAGCAATCAGATTTACTGGCTCAGAAAAGCGCGTCACCTGAAACGTCGCCTGGGCTTCCCGGCGAGTCGTGAAGGCTCACTTCTCCAGGTAGACAGAGGACAGGCCGTAGACGCGGCTCATCTTCGTCAGCGTGGCGTCCAGTTCCGAGCGCAGCATCGGGGACGAGCCGGACGGCGGACGTGACGCCAGAACCTCCTCAGCCTTCTCCGTGATGCCGTTCAAGTCTCTCTTTATGTCCTCCAACTCGGACTGGACTTTCTGTAATTGAAACAACGATGGTTTTGTGAACCCCTTCGTGCATATTGCTTAATAACGTCAGATTGCCTTCGCCCTCCGCGCTGGACTTCGTGTTACCGTCTGCTCTGCAGTCTTCAAGGCGCAGGCTTCGAGCGGCTCCGCCTCCAGAGGCTGCCGGAGACGCGCGATGGTTCGGCCCTCGCAGCCCTGCAGCCTCAGATGCAGCTTCTCCACTTGGGCCAGGTGAGTCTTGCACAACGACTCGTCCTGCTCGCCTGGAGAAATCACATCAAGTTGAAGCGTTATCGGTTTGAGCGCACAATCAAAGACTAAACTGGGCTGTTAGTCCAAGTCGGATCGAGCAAATGCATCCTCCAAATATCCAGTATTAGTATCAGGATCTGAAAGTAGTTAATCCGGGAAGGATTGTGTCACATTGTGCACAATTATTCATCTTCTCCATGCTTGATTGCGGTGGCTCTCCATCACGGGGTTAATCGATCAATTAACTGAGTCCGTCATTCACAGCGGCAGATTGGCAATCCCACGGCATTAATCCCAAACACAGAGGAAGGAAGGAAGATAGAGCCTGATGAGGACGGCTGAGTTAATGACACACACACACACACACACACACGCACACGGTCCTTCTGAGCCAATCAAAAGCCACGCCTGAGCACCTTACCTGCCCTGGGTGGCACGTAGCCTGTAAAGTGAATGCGACAATCGACTTACACACAAATAGTCAATGACGACATTCCTGAGGAGGAAAACGTGAGACTGTGTCGAGTGATCAGCATCGGATCGTGTGTGGGGGGGGGGGGGGTGGACGGAAGACGCCGCGCTGACACCTGGGACGCAGCGGCGGGACGCACCTTGCTCTGCAGAGCTGACCATTGTGCTGTAGTGCTGGCTGGCGCCGTTGTACTTGGACTCCACCTGCATTCGGTCCTCAGCCCCGAACATACGGGAGTCCTGGCTGTCTCTCAGGAAGTCCTGGTAGTGCAGCTCGAGGTTCCTCAGCGCCAGGCGGTACTCCTCCACCCTCAGGGTCTTAAACTGCAAGGCAAAGAAAGGGGGGGGGGGACACACGATAAACACTAACGTGTGGCTTTACTTGGGACAAATGATTTGCAGTATGTCACACTGTCATCTGCGACCCCTAGAGGCAGCGTTTCCCGTGTTGTTACCATGGTGATGTTCCAGGTTTTGATGACGTGGATGTCCCTCATCAGGTACTGCCAGGACAGCAAGCTCTTTAAGTCCACGCACATCGTCTGCCACTTTGCCTGCAGCCGCTGGAGGTTTCCATCCAGACTGGAAGCGGGTTTGATGGTTACTTGGATTTTCAGTTCCTTTAAAGCCCCGTGGCCTGACTGTAAACTCACCCGGCGACACTGTTCACAGCCTCCTTATTGGTGGGCGGAACCAGGAAACAGATCGAGGGCACCGACGCCTCGCTGCCTTTATCGTTGCGCACCTTCCAGGTGTACGGCTGGGCGTTGCTCAGCAGCGTGCACTCGTCCGCTCTGTGCACCGTGATCTGAAGGGAGAGGAGATGCAAAGAGGCTCACATCTGAAGCCGGATTGTCCTCACTGCGTTTAAATATTTGACTTTATTAAACGCAACAGTCGACGGAAGCGCAAGCGAGAAGGCGTGTCCGCGAACTTCACGCAGGAATCCGCAGCATGCGGCGACCGAGGCAGCGACTGATGTACCTCCATCTGTTTGAAGTCGCAGGCGGCCTGGATCGGCTGCTTGCCCTTTACGACCACGGCGGGGTCGCGCGGCTTCAGCTGCACGACGGCCTTGGCTCTCCGCTTCAGGCCTTCCAGGTGAGCCTTGAACTCTGACAGCTGTTCTCTCTCGTCCTGTGAAGAACACAGCATTCACACAACATTCACACAACATTATTTCTGGTTTATTTGAATATGGACAAATACAAAACATAGACACATGTAACACAGGTATCCGATGGTTGCATTATAGAGCTTATAGCTGAAGCTAATTCGCAGCACGCTGCGAATTTTTTAACACAGAAATTCATAAAAACATGGAAAGGAAGGAACATTTTAAAAAAGCCGTCTATGCATGTTTTTTATCACAGAACTAACAAAATTAAGAGTAAAACAAGACAAAAAACAAAACAAAAAAGAAATGTTAGAGATAAAACTTAACAGGATACAACAGAGAAGCACACTGTAGGGACATTTAAACATGGGTACAGTGCTGCTGCTTGCACATCCAAGATTTCGTTTCTTTTTTGAAGGAGACCAATTGTGTCATAGATTTCACACAATCACATTCACACAGCATTCACACAGCATTCACACAACATTCAAACAAAACATTCACACAACATTCACACAACATTCAAACGAAACATTCACACAGCATTCACACAACATTCAAACGAAACATTCACACAGCATTCACACAACATTCAAACGAAACATTCACACAGCATTCACACAACATTCAAACGAAACATTCACACAACATTCACACAACATTCAAACGAAACATTCACACAACATTCACACAACATTCAGAGCGCGTTCTCGGCATCTATATCTGCAGCAGCACGAGCGCGGCGGTCGCTACACGTACAGCGATGTCCTGCAGAAGGTCTTCCAACCGCGTGACAGTGACGGAGCGGTCGCAGGTGTACTTCCTCTTCATCGTGTCTTGCATCTTTTTGATCTTCTCCTCTGCCTCCTTCACGTCCGAGAAGAACTGGAGGCGAAAGACGAAAGACGAGACATGAATGTCGCAAAAAAAGTGGTGAAGAAGTTCTCCTGTATCGAGGCCTCCGGGGAGGAGCTACAGATCACGAGACTGCTCACCTGGAAGTAGGCAGTGTTTTCCTTCAGGTGGGTTTCGATGCAGCAGCACAGCTGGAGGATCCAACTCCACTGCGTCTGCAGAGCTGCAGTGAAAGCCTGACGAGCGACGGAATGAAGAAATGTTTAAAGCGAGTTTCCTGCAACTCGATCCGGCGTTTAGGATCTGCTGCTGAAGTCGCCTGACCTCGATGGTCTTCCTGGCAGGGTGGCCATCCCTCAGCAGCCGGTCTCCCGTGGCCTGGATCTCGTTCACCTTCCTCTCCCTGAGCTCCAGCTCCCTCATCAGACCCTGCTCCCCAGAGACAACAGTGAGCATGAAAAGCATCCGGGGGCTAGCGCTGCTGGGGGCGTCACTGCGGCGCTACCGAGTAGTTGTCTTTCTTCGCGGCCATGCTGGCGTTGCGCTCGCTCCAGTCGTAGTTGACCTCCTCCTCCTCCTTCTCATTCAGCCACATCAGCTCTTTGGTGGCGGCGATGACGAAGGCGTGAAGCTGGTCCAGGTAGAGAAGGCGGGCCTTGGAGGCGTTCTGCACAGGCACAAGACGGCATGACGCACGCGATCGGTTCTGACTAAGGGAGACTGATGCTGCAACACAAAAATAAACATCTCTATCCAGCCTTTCTCCAGAGGTAACCCATTTAGATCCTTGTTTCATGATCATGACAGACAGCATGATGGGAAAGGGTTGACATGGTAACGAGTAAAGACCTTCATGACCTCTGGATTAGTGTCATATACTGTTTTACATTTGAACCCGTGCCGTAACTTACCAGGAGTTTGCCGTACTGCAACTCCAGGTTCCCCAGATAGTCCCGGTAGGCGTCCTTACTGGCAGGTGAGATCTGGCTCTGGATCAGACAGAGGGCAGTCATGCAACGGTTCAGTACAACACGATAACAGTGAGATTTTGGGGATCGATTCATCAATATTTAACACAAAGGCTCGCGCTGCTTATTCTCAAAGTCAGCTTGATTAACCAGAGAATTGCTATTATTTGCTGAAACTTCTTCCAGCAAAGTTTCACAGCGTGAAGCGAAACAGATTTCTTGTGGGGACACTGGATTCAGTCGGTGGATTTTAGACTAAGCGACACAAACGGTAAAGCACGAAGGTGAAAACACGAACGGCGTCTTTGGAGGTGGAATGTCTGGTCTTTGTACCTCATCGGCCTTTGCCCTCTCAATCTTGGAGCGGAACTCTTCCACGGAATGGTGCAGGCCGCGGTGGCTGCCCAGCTGGGATTCCACAGTGGGCAGGTCGGAGCCCCACTCCCCTTCATCCACCCGCCGCTGGTTTTCCTCCACCCAGCCCAGGAGATCGAGGATGTAGCGCATGGTGACTTCATCCAGCTCAGGCCGCACCCTCATGGGGGCCTGCTGCAGGACCTGGGAGGTGTGGACCTGGGTCATGGGCACCTGGGCGGTGTGGACCTGGGTCATGGGCACCTGGGAGGTGGTCACACCGGACTTCAGGCGTAGGTTGTACTCGCTGCGGAGGTTCACCAACCTCTCGTGGAGACGATACACTCTAGAGGAGGAATCCAAATATCGTTTTGTGCTGAATTGTCAATCAAAGAGTTTATATAATCGGTTGATTGTTCAGTGATGGAGAAACAACAACAACAACAAATATACACAGATTCATGTTTTCACATTGGGAGGTTACACTAATGAAGAAGAAATAAATGATTTCAGCATGTTCCCTTTAAATGTTGCATCATTTCATTTCTTCCTTTTGCACCTGCGGTACATCTGCTCAGCTTGAAGGTGGCGCCCGTCCTTGAGCAGCTGAACGTCATTGAACAGGAAGTGGATCATTCCCTCGGCTTTTTCCAGATCCGCCTCCATCTCCGCCGCGTGCCGAGCAGGTTTCCCCGAGCTCAGCGTCCTGATATCCTGCAGAGCAGACATGGCGATTACAGCGCCCCCCGGCGGCCTCGGCATCGCTGCGGACGAAGGCCTGAGCCTCACCGTCTGCAGCAGCGTTTCCACCTGGTTGAGCTGCTCCTCACACACTCCCGACTCCATCTGCACCTTACTGACAACCCGCTGGAGGCGCTCCAGCCTGCAGTGGGAGCAGGGAGAGGTCACAGGTCAGACGCCGTAGATGACCTGGTCGCCTCCTCCTTCCTGGCGTGATAAACTGAAGCAGAACCGTCTCCCAACAAAGTCAAATATTAGCTTTGAAACACTCGCTTTGACTTCTGGCGGAGAACAAACCTGATGCACGAAGGCCATGATGGAGCTCCGTCTATCAGAGATGTTCTAAACTCTAAACACCACATCCTGCCCAGCTCGTGATTAAACGAGTTTATCAATGGTCATTATTGTGAGGGTGTTGCCTTGGCGACAGCATGTGTTTACTTCCCACTAAACAAAGACTCGTTACTCTAGGGGACTTCATTAACAGAAAATGACTCATTCTCCTGGTCACGCTGTAAATTATGACTCACTTCTGATTTAAAAAAATAAAACTTATCTTGTGGACTTTGATGAACTTTGTAACGGATCAGAGGACGCGGCTCAGATCTCCTCCTCACCTCTCAAATTCAGTCCTGAGGAGACGCTCTCGCTCCAGGATGGCGACGTGCAGACGACCCCATTCCTTCTCCACGTCGAGGGGGTGGAAACCCGGGGGCAGTTTGACATGACCTGCCTGAACTGGCCCCTACAAAATAAAACAACCAGCGGTTACTTTCAACGCTAATGATCCTCCCAGTTATTTTTTTTTTTTTTTACTGATCATTTAGTTGAGGAAAAAAAAAAGTCAAATGACAAACAAACAAAAAACATTATTGTCACGCAGTGTGTGATAAAGAAATCCAAATAGTCGCGTTTCTATTTAAATATTACGGAAGCAATAAATGGATCACTGTATCAGCGCCTGTTTGTTTCCTGTCAACCTGGTTACAGTCCAAAAACAGGCTTCAAATGAGCCCGACTGCAGAACAGAACTACTGGAGCTGCTGAGAAGACGCACCTCGATGGACCTGAAGATATGCTTGGAGCGGTTCTTGTCCGCCTCTTTCGCAGGAAGCTCCGTTTCCTTGAACTTCAAAAACTGACGCCAAAGAACCTGGAGGAGGATAATCTCAGCATCAGGTCCGCGTCGAATAAAGAGGCTTTATTCTGACGGGCCCCGCCCTCACCTCAATCTCCTCGTAGCTGTTGGGGAACTTCCTCTCCTCAAAGACGAGGACGTGGTGTCGGATCCACTGCAGCAGCATGGTGACCAGCTCATAGTACTCCTGCCAGCGCAGCTCCAGCTCCTGAAGCACAGACGCAGACAGCATGCTACGGCTCACGCTAAATGCTAATCACCGTAAAAGGATCGTCTTCGCCGTGAATGGGGAAAGATGAAGTGGTGGTGAGGAAGAGCAGGACTCACATTGGCTTTGACGCCATCCTGAACGTCTGGCACCCTGGGCATGACGTCGTACAGGGAGGAGACGTATGTGATAATGGATTTCTCATCTGGATGAGGCACATCCACATCTGGAGACAGAGCAGGGAGAAGACGTACGGGTATCATTTGATGGAATCCAAGAGCTGAGAGGAACGTCAACGCCTTTGCTCAATCGAGTGGAGCTGAGACGTCACGCTGAATATTTCTCAGGCTCAGCCAGAGACTGAGGAACGTGTTCCGGGTGATACGGCTCCGGCGGCGTCTCACCCTCAGGGTCCAGCAGTTTGGTGACGCCCAGGTCCCGCTCCGCCACGCTGAAGGCCTGCTCCAGATTCTCCTGGTTGCTCTGCCGGAACACTTGACCCATGTCGATCAGAGTGGGCCTGTGGGCAGCAAAGGGGCGTGGACATGAGCGCATAATCAACTGCGTGAGAGCCGTAACGCTGAGGGGCGGCGCCTCACCTGTGCTTGTGAATGACGGCGTTGAAGAGCTTGCCGTCTCTCCAGCTGGTGGTGAAGTTGTCGCAGCGCAGGCCCTGGTATCCCTCCACCATCCTCTGAGACCACAGCAGCAGCTTCTCTTTGGCCGTCATGTTGTCTGACTGGCCGTTCACCTGGATGTCGGAGATCTGGGGGAGGCGAGGAGGCAAAGGCGTCAGCGATGACTGAAGTCGATGAGGAGGAAATCCACAGCCTCGCCGAGTCTTCGGGCACCCGCTGATGACCATCATTTTCATTTCAGGGACATAAATAATGAGAGTGAAGGTGTTTGAGGATCACTGGGCTTACAAAGCAGCGGCTCGGTTTCCACACTACGACCCCCCCTCACACACCGCAGGCTCATTGGTTTCCACACTACACACTTTTTTTCCATGCACTAACCTCTCCTGTCTCCCCAGATCCTCTCGAGCTTTTGGGCTCTCCCCTGTCTGCATTGCGACAGGTTTGATCTCGATCCTTCGTCCACAACCTTCCACAGGCAGAATCCTCTTTAAGAGCTGTGAGCCAAAACTACGAGTGTAAAGTAGGAATAAATCCCTCTGAAATAGTCCCTCATGTATGAAAGCAAACCGACTCCAAGACAAAGTCCAGGGTCACGCGGGTCATTTGTCCTTCACGGTGTGTTGAGGCCGAAGGACTGAACTGGACTTTTACTTTTTTTTTGCTTGACTCTTATCACCCAGTAGTCGCTGTCTGTGCCATATGAAACAAATGGTCATTATGAAAAGTGTTTGTTTAACGTTTCTTCATGTACCAGATGGGCGGGGCTCTTGATAGAAACGGGCACATGTCGTAAAAAGTAGCAACAATCACAGGAAACGTTGAAAGTTCAGGGTTTTGTTTTTTTATCTTGCCTCCATGCAAAACTCTCCAAACGGTTCAAAACACCCTTTGTTGACTATTTTGTTGTCGACGTGCGTTGTGATATTTTCTCTACAGAAACTAGACCACAAAAATGCTCAAAGCTGATCCGCTGAAAATCAGCTGAAGCCCCAAAGTCGTGATAAATGTCGTCTCTGTAGCGGAACAAGTGCGGCTTTGTTACCACAATATAAAAAAAAAATTCTGTTTACATCCTGATGAGTCAGAGCAGAAGTAGGATTTCCATTTACAGTGGATTATTTTTGTAGGAAAGGGCGTAGGAGGGGGAAAAGAAGGCATCCCGTCCTTCTGCTATTTTCCCCTCCAGAAGGGAAACCCCAGCCCTCAGAGGGGGGGGGGCACAAAGTGACTCAGAGCCTGCATGGGCGCAGCCGGCTGAGGAACATCCAGCTCCCGCCCTGGAACAATGTGACCCGTCACTTTCTACAACTCACATATATAAATGAATAAACTGCACCTGCACCTCACAGGAAACTCCTTGTATTGGTTTCTTCCTTTGTTACATTTGCGCCCCGCCACGCACCAAAAAACGCCTTCGCTATTAATGGAGGGGCATCATTTCTGTCGCGTCCACCACAGCGTCTTGCGGTCTTCAGTCTTGAGCTGCTGCCGTGCCCACGTCTCCCGCCAGCGTCCACAGGGAACCACTGAGTCACGGGTAAAAGCATCCCATATCCCAACCGTCATATTAAAGCATCAACGTTTTACTGCACTCCCACTCCTTTTTCCAAAATGTTCCATCGGCTGAGAGAGTATCCAGGATCACATCTGCAAACTGACACACATTTTCCTGCGGGGGCGGCGTGAGCAGTTTGGGGATCACGGTAATCGACAGCGCCACAAGAAAGAGTTCGCAAGGGCATGAAATGTAAAAATGAATGGACGGCTATAATCAGTGTTTAGTCCCTGTGCACTGAAGCACGGACGCTGGCGGTTGTGTGTGAGCGCCGGAGGGTTGTCAAATGTCCAATAAAGCACATTTGGGCACGATGGGCTCTTGGACCCTGTGCTGCAGTGAGACTCATCAGCCTCACTGAAAGACACTCTGATTTTCCTCACGGCGCAGCGGAAGCACACTAATCGCTCTGTGATGAAAGCTGCATGAAACGCGTGTTACTCATCAAATGGAATCAATATGGCGCCAGCATATTCAGAGTTAAACGCCGCCTGTGGCTGCAGGACTCAGTCGGTCCAGTTTGAATACGAGAAGATGCTATTTCTAGGCCAGGCAAACGTATTTCGCGTATCCCACAGTTTCTCCCGACCCTTCGGCTCTGTTGCCCTGGTTTCAGGAATTAGCAGTTAGTCCTGAAAGTAGTGCTACATCACCTGGAAGTGAAGGATGATGGTCCATATCAGCCCCAGGGTCAGCTTGGGGTTCCCATCTGCAATGTCATCATTCCTGATGTTGACCAGTTTGACCTGACAGAGAAGCACGGACACCAATAAGCGTTCGATTCATGCGCCCCACGAGGCTCGGATGCAAAAAGGTGCATTTAACAGCTGACCTGTCTGTGTTTGAGAAAGTCCAGCGCGATCTGCACGTTCTGCAGCTTGTGGAAGCGCATCCGGCCTTTCTCCCTCGGCTGTAAGAGACGGCAGCAGAACATCAGGGGGAGCGGATAAGCGACTAACCGGGGGGGGCAAGGCCACGTGGCCGACGAGGCGCTTCAGTGTCCAGCATCAGTCTGCGTTTAAACTACAAGGTCTGCTCTACTGCTGATACAAATCGTCGCTGTAAAGGTCAAAACACAGCAAATGTGAAGTGCGGTTGAAATTCTGCGCTGGTTCCAATGAGGCCGTCTCACCAAATCGGGCCACTGACATGAATCTGAAATGTGTTAACATCCCAGCCAGGATGTCTGCAGGAGCATGACAGCGTGAGAATGAATGAATGAATGAATGAATGAATGAGTAAATGATACACAATCCCAGTGATTCCCAAATAATCTGGCACAATCCCTCTATGCTCTATGTCTTAGATTTCTCTTTGTACCAGCAGAAGCCTGAATTCCAAACACCGCAAGAGACACAAACGACGGTGTTTGACATGCTCTCGAGCTTTAGGCCGGTCTGAAGCTTTGTTGCAGAATTACTGGTTGTCATGACAGCGGATCAGCTTGCAGCCATCCGACTTTGGCTTTCAATACGTTGAAAGAAGCAATATCTGATCATCGTCTCACACGCCCAGCAGCGAAGTTCAGTTTGATCGTCAACTAGCAAAGACAAGATGTGTCCCAAAAAAAATCTACATTGATTGACTTTTATTTTAAACTTAAACTTGTTCAAGCTGCAAACAGGAACTACTTTCTGTTGTACTTGTTTAGAAACCAGTGAGGAAAGTTCATGAATTAATCAACCTTGTTCAAATCTGCTATTGCAATTCTTAAAACCTCCTTCTATGGTGTGTATTTTATTGATTAACACTCTTAATGAAACGTGAACGGTGACTTTGAACGATGGATTTACTCAAAATAAATTGCAGTCTTGCTGAATCCTCGTCCTTCGCCTGTCAGCTCACTGATTTAATGGAAGAGGACGACGTCGATAAAGAACAGGGACAACACGGGGAGTGTGACTGCCTCATGCACAACCCAGAAGACAGCTGGGGTGGTGACGCATGCCACGCCTGAGGAGGCGGCCAGCCACAGTGCAGGCGGCACTCACCAACCGCACGTTCCTCACAACGTCGCGTTCCCTCGGCTACCACAGCAAGAGCATCGCGATAGAGGAAGGCAGAGGCAAAGGGGGGGAAAGGTCAGAGCAAAGGTCAGCAGATAGGAATTAGATCAAGCAATAAACCGGAGGTCAAAAAGGTCAATGCAGAAAGGTCACGAGATGGATGCAAAGAAGAAGAAAACAACTGTGTAATAAGGTGTGTGTGAGCAAAGACGGGGCATGACCCCAACGCAACACATGCAAGAGTGAAGTTCAGAAAGCCGTCAGAGTGAAGCTGGACTCAGACAGACACACAGAGCATGGGAAAACTAGACAGAATACACGTCACAGGAAAATCCCAATATAGGACAGCGGATCAGGAGCAGTAAGAAGGGACAGGACAGGACAGGACAGGACAGGACTGGACAAATGTGAAGGCGAAAGGTCATCTCTCACCAGGGTCTCTCCCGAGAGCACCTCCAGCAGGGAGATGAGGTTGTGTCCATCTCTGAGGTCCTCATAGAGATCAGTGATGTGTCTCTGGGCCTGAGGACAGAACAGAGGAGACATGTTTTGCCTTCATAGATTTAATAAATGTTCAATTAGTTCAAAATCAGTGGCGATTGAACCACTGCTTTCAGAAATGTACAAACAACAGAACTGCAACAGTTGGCAGCATCCTCAGAAAAGGAGTTCACTCTTAGCACGGACAAAATTCAAAGGAAATCATTGGATGACGCCTGAAAAAAGGGGAAAAGCAACTCAAGGGGAAGGATCAGCACAAGGCAGCGGCAGCTCGGCCGGGACGTCCTCTCATTTCTATTGGTTTGACACACGAGGTCAACGCTGGCGAAGAGCACGAGCAGTTAGCTTAGCCTAGACGTCTTAGTTGGCGAAACACCTGCGCATGCAAGTGTTGTAACCATGACAACCAGGCCAAGGCTGGTAAGCAAATGGCTAGAGATGATTTGAGCTGAGATTATTGGTCAATACAGTAGTCCCTCGATATAATGCGGTTCATCTTCCGCGACTTCGCTGCTTCGCGGAATTTTAATACAATTTTTCAGATTTTATTTTTTGCACTTGAACGGACCTTGAAACGGTGCAAGGATGAAGGCGCGGTCGGAGGAACTGTGAAATACGAGCGAGTCGCTATTAATAACTTCTTATGTGTTCAACCTCGTAGGTTGATCATTAAAATTAAATTCGTTATTTCTAAAAGCTATCATATTTATTTGTTAAGCGTTTGTTTTATAGCGCTCTTATTCTGTGTAAAAAGAGGCTTTTATTTTGTAGGAGCATAAACGTCACATCCCTTTTGGGCTTCGCTTCTTCCTGTTTATATATGTAGCCGGCTAGCTGTTCGATTGAACCACTGTGCTAAGCTATCCAATAAAGCAGCACGAGAGGCTAAAGACAGCACGAGTAGAATATTTGTTCTTCTGCACTCCAAGCGGCTCTTTCCTCGACCTGCACGCCTTAACATTATTAACAGGAAAACGTTCACTGTACGTACTATATATTTTTATTTAGTTCTGAAAACAGGTTCTGATCTTTGGTTTCATTCTATAATACTGAAACAATCTATTTAGATTAATGCCTGACTGTTAAAAGTGTATAAAGTGTATAATAATTGGAAAAAAATAAAGATGACCGCATTTCACTTATTGCGGGTTGTTTTTGGAACGTAACCCCCGCGGAAAATGAGGGACTACTGTAGTTCTAATGTTTGCCTTCGAGTCTGTTTTTGGGCTCCAGCATCAGCGTCCCAATGAGTCGATGAGGAACCATCACAGTGCAGAACGTTCACGTTGTTTCGGGTTTATTAAGAAGATATCGGCATACTGATAAAACATTATGCAGCTCAAGTCTGTGTTCAACCTTCCTGGTCAATAATCAATCATTGATCTGCGTGTTACAGTAACGACACAAACAAAGTAGAAGATTAGGTTGACACCAACAGGACTGATATCAGAACTATGAAAACGCTTTTGAACTTCACTTATTTAAAAGAAACTGTACGCTCCGACAGCCGTGAGAAGAATGTTAAGAATGAAGGGAACACAGGCCAGAAGTGATCAGTGCAAGGAGGAAAGAGAATGTTAAAAATGTTAACATGCAGCCAGATACAAGGGTGTGCCCTCTGAGCGCTCCACACACACACACACACAGACACACAGACACACACAGCACCTACCTCCACCTTCCAGTGCTGAGAAGAAAGGACGGATGAAGGATGGAAAGAAGAGAGAGTTTGATGAGAGAAGATATAAAACTGCAGAAACTTGTGTGAGAGAGAAAAAGAACACGAGACAAACACGCACGCGCACACACACACACACACACACTGATTTCATTGGGCTGCTGTCGTTTTTTAAATCCTGGGAGACAGTATGTTAATAATAATTTTTCTATGTTGGGTTTTTGGAATGGATTTAATTGTGTTTTGGCAGTGAGGACGTACAGCACGAACTACAACGTATTTAATACATCCGGAGACAGATGAATGAACGCGTTACTCTGAGCCGCAGATGCCACGTTTGAGCAGTACGGCAACAAACAATGGCGGGTTCTCCGCCTCATAGTTGAATCCCACGACTCCGCGGCGAGCCCGGGTTTACGCGCCCCTGAGGGGAGCTAAATCCCAACCCGCTGACGCCCTTTGGACCCAAACCCGGTTTCATTCATGGACAATAAACAATGAGTGACAATAAAAGTCTGAATCATCGCGTACCACAGGGGCAAGACGGACGTTTCCTCCCGCCCTAGGGTGTTAGAGCTCTCTGGAGAAAATAAGGATTCATTAACCTGAGCGAAGCCATTCATCCAGAACGCTTCAGGGAGGGGCGCGCTGGGTTTTAGTGCAGCCAGGGACGCGGCTCAGTCTGGGAAGGCACTCGGGTAAAAACAGCTTTGTGGTTTAGATTTTATGTTGTTTGACTTCGTTGTGATTTACCTGATTCCTGATTTACACAAATGAAACTGGATGTTAAGATGTATGTAAGATATGTAAATTCAAATAGCTTAAAAATGCTGTTATATTTTTATTCCATCTTCACAAGTGTAAGGACTTTTATCTTTATGTAAGAACACGGAAACGGAATCTTAATGGATTTTGATGCCCATCATTCGACATTTCATGAAGTTGCTTAGTTGTCAAACCAACTTTACAAAGCACAAGAGTTATTAGCAGCAGAAAACAGGCGTTGAAGAAGCTGTAACCAGTAAATTCTTTTACTCTGACACAGGTGCTATCTTAGACTATCGTTCAGGTGACTTAACCCTTTCATGCTGGACCTACATGAAGAAGCACGGGCCAGCGCAGACAGCTGTGACGCCTGCAGACACATTTAGGTCTGGTCCTCACGTTCAGCGCCAAGGTAAGTCTTAGAACTCCCCGTTTGTCTGCACAGCCCAGAGATGCTGTCCCGGCGTTCTGGAGCCCAGATGGGAAACCTGGCCGGGGCCGACCAATGAAGCTGCAGCTAAAGCGGTACCATGTGTTTGTGATGGGAATGAATTCAACACAATGAAACATGTGTGGATTTCACAATGTTCCAATCTTTTCCAGAGCATTTCACTTTTATTGTTGGACAGTGTAGGGAATGAAAATACTTCTTGCTTTATAGCGGTTTAGCCTTCATATGGTTCTGCTTACAGGTAACCTATTCCGGCAGTGAGACCCGGTTTGTTATCCATAATAGTGGAGTTTTTTCTCAGACTAATTTCAGGCTGAACTATAACTGCTAACTTAAACAGAACAACCTTAATGTCATTTAAGGACGACTGAACCCACAGAAAAGCATTTTAATTCTTAAATTCTCTGAGTTTTGATCCGTGGACGGGATTCCTTTCAGAAGCCGTGCTGTGGGACCTTACCTTCACAAGGTGCTTGTTGACCCACTTGGTGAAGGTCTTTTTCTGAACTCGGTCTCGCTCATCTGTGGAGGAAAAGAAACGTTACTCAGCTGCGTTACCTCAATTACATTTTTTCGAGCATTAGCTTGTTACATTTTGATCGGCAATTCTTCGCATTAATGCAGCTGATTTTCTGAGGGCCTCCAGGCTAACATCGCTTGTACGAATCTTTGTGCGCAAACTGCTAAAAATACTGAACGCTGGACAAGAACAGATTCTTTAAGAAGGCTTAAGGTGACACAAAGTCGCTGAACATCCTCTTAAGATGGTTTAGAATTAGTCCAAAGACTGAAAGACATTGTGCTTGTCAGGTGAAAGACAATCCTCAGATTTACCCTTCGACAGGAACGGGCCCCGTCTTGCCGGGATGCCGTGCTTTTGGTTTCACTGTCTCGTTGTGCCTACTCTATATGTTGTGCTATGTTTTTATCAACCATGCAGAAAGCCTGCGGAGATAAAAAACCAAAGGAATGCTTTTAACTCCTGCCCTCTTGTGGCACAGAGAATGCGTCGCTATGCCGATGACTCACACACATTCTTGTGACTTTCAGCCTTCATCATCTGCCATTTGATAATGAACACAATGGCTTTGCATCTAGGCTGAAGAAGCCCGACTAGAGCAGAAGAACTGTTCTGTAGAAAATTAAATAAGTGATAATAATCTGTTGACATGTCAACCCGGCTGCACAGGCCACTCCTCTTTCATGTCAGCAGGTTAAAAAGTGAGGAATGAAGTTTGGAACGGAGACGGAAAGCAACACTAGACATTCCACAACCCGAACAGGAGACAGAAGGTGAATCTCTTTTACAGGTAACGACTTTGCTTGGCTGAATTTTGCTGCCCGGAGCAGCAAACTGAGACGTGAACACTTCTTTTCATCTTCAGTCAAAAATACTTTGGTGTAAGGCGGGAGATATCAGGTCTCCTGAAAGAGCATCGCTGTCTGTTTGTTGCTGCGCGGCTGCATGATACCAGGCAGCAAATCAGTCCATCACCATTCCTGAACGATGCGGCTGTGATGTAGAGCGTCGCAAAGACATGTTTCACTTTGTTTTCAACCCTGAAGAAAAGTCCTTCCTGCTTCCAGCAGCTGATATCTGCATTTAAATAGACTGGAGATTTTTTTTTAGAGTTTGTTTTTAGCTTGTTTGGCCAAAGTTCAAACCGGACAATAAAAATGAAGGCAAGACCTGGACAAAAATCTTTGCTTCTTATTCTAAATGAGAGTCAGCACGTTTGACCAATAAAGAGAAGAAAAGCCATGAAAGATGAAGGGGTGTGGCACGCATGATAAAAGATAGGAACAAGTCTGCCCTGCATGAAAACAGACATTATGTTCATGAAACTAAACTAGCGGTTCATCTTAATGTAAAGGAAAACAACAATTTTGAAACTAGAACAATGAGGAGAGGAAAAAAACCCGCAACTTTTAAGTGGCCTAGAAATTATAATTCTAAATCAAGGAAATGACCTGCAGAGAAAACACAATCCCACTAATGCCGTCCTTCCGAAACAAAGACAAAATGATGCTGAATCTACCTTTCCTGCAATCCATGGCCCGGAGCAGACCCTGGTAGGAGGAGTCCTCCATGAAGACCCTGTCGCTACCCACGCTGCCAGAGGAGTGTGTCCTGAACCTCTGCTCCAGCTCCATGCTGCAGTTATCTCAACCATCCAAAGTAAACAGAAACCTCTGCAGGTTGAGATGCGTCGTCTCCATCTCAGCGTTCCTCACTGTGGGGTCCTGCCTTCATTTAGAGGGGGAGTATTCCAGCCACAGTTCCTGAACTCAGGTCTACTTCTCTTTCCTTGCCTTTCCCCCACCTTTCCTGTCATTTGACATTCGAAGCTCAATTTTTTTTTTCCACCAGCTCTTACAAAATGCCTGCCTCCGGGCTACAATGTCAGAAGCTGTCGATCAACCAATGAGTTTGTCTTTGCAGAGAGGGGAAACATTCTCTCCTTGCCCCGCAATGCTGTGTGCATTACCCCTACCCCCCCCCCCCCCCCCCCACCTCACAGAAGACCCTCACTCCCCCCAATTGAAATGCACGTCTAGAAAACAGATTTTACATGCATTGAAGCATTAGATCCTAATGTGATGTGTAAACTATGTGTCTTTCGGATTCATTCTGATTGTAATGCTTTTGCATGTCTGCTGCTACTGATGTACTATTTACAGTCTTAAATAGTTCCTGCAACAACAGCCAACATTGTTTTATTCAAGCCATAAATCTAAGACAGGATCTAGATTTATAGCTTGAAAAATACGCTGGATAACATCTGAGAGGTGGAACGGTTGGGGTTGGTCATGTGGGATGAAGATGCCATTAAAGGAGACACATTATTAAAAACAGACTTTTTCCATGTTTCCACGCTATTATTATGGTGGTTTTGGTTTTCCCTCATTTAGTCATTTTCTTCCGCTTTTCCGCTCTGCGGGTCACGGGAGTTGCTGGAGCCTATCCCAGCTTGCTATGGGTGAGAGGCGGGGTAAACCCCCAACATACCCCCAAGTTCTCTTTTGTCCCACTCTCCATCAGGGCCTTGAATGCCACAGAAAGGAGGTGACCCTGCCTGTGTTTATGTATGGAAGTAACCTGTTTGCATGTTTGCACTGTTTTTATCATGTATACTATGCACCTTTACAACAATGCTGCTCTTAACTCTTGTCTTACATGTCCCTTAAATGTTGTAGAAAGTGTGTGGAACTGCTGTAAACCAAATTACCCTCTGAGGGACAAGTCAATAAAAGTGAAGTGAAGTGAAAGTGAAGTGAATACACATCACCAGCGCATCACGGGGTCACACAGACACATACAGCCACCCACACATTCATACACGATGGACAATTAGGAGTAACCAATTCACCTGAACTGCATGTTTTTGGAGGTGGGAGGAAACCGGAGAACTCGGAGAAAAGCCACGCAGACACGGGGAGAACGTACAAACTCCACACACAGGTTGCACAGGTCGATCTACCGGAGCCAGCTGACCCCAGCTGATCTCACACTCTGCTCTGGAAACCGATAGCCGCGCGGGGCAACACGACACAAAGCAGCCGCCATCGCTGAGCGTGGATCGGCTGAACAATGACCGTCTGTGTGCACGAGTGGGCGACGAAATCTGGCTGATGAAATAAAAGGCCTCAAAGATCCGTCTGTCCAGCCGCACACGTGGTCTCCCAGTAGCACCAACAGTCAGGTAAGCTGTCGCCTCCGCAAACACACACCTTTCCAAAACGCCTGCAACACCGTCCAGCCTTTTTAGAATCCCCTTTTCTGTCCAGACACTGACACGAGGCTGAATGTGAGGGATGCTGGATGCCTGCGTGCAGAGGAGGCCTGTTGGGGCCTGAGGAATGGAAGCAGCTGATAATCCCTCGTTGCCATGACTTTAACTTTACTCTTGCAGGCAGAGAAAATGCACAGCTGCAGAGTTACCATTAGGATTAGGGAATAAGGGCTTCTTTATTGGAGGAGCGATTCACTGTTCGGAGCCGTATTTTTTGCCGGGCGTGTCTGTGGAGCATAAATCATTTACGCTCTCCACGATAATGTTATTATGTCACCGCTTGATTTTTAATTATACATGTGTACGCTATTTTTGTTTCTGCTTTTGATTGCTAGATTTGGAAAACATTTAAATATACATATACTGTATATTTAGAATACTAAATGAGACTGTTTTTTTTAGAAAACTACAGTCGTCAATGCGGTTTTATTTTGTGCGAATAAACATCTGGCTGAATATTTCTTAGTCTCTGCGCGTGTTCTAGTTAAGACGGATGCACGACAATAAGACGACTTTTGATTCATCAACTTGAAGCTATTTACTTAAATATAACTGAAACAATCATAACAAAGGCGCTATTTACAGCACAGGCCCTTTTATTTGACTGCCACCCAGGGCCTGTTGGCGTGTTCATTTCTCCACTCTGAACATCTCCTCGTTGTTTTGCCACACGGCCTACCAGGCCCATGCACTCCCGGTGGGGCCGTGCCCACCCTCCTTACAGAAAGGGGGCACTGTTTCTCTGTGATCACCCAACACTGCCTCATCTCTGGAAGCGGCAGGATGAGGCGTCGTTAAGCAGCAGCACCTGACTCATCTCGCCATGGTGGCTGGATGGTGTTTGTGATGGAGGAATGGCAGTGTGGAGGAAACGCTGGGTTCCTGTGGTGCAGATCCACCTGCAGCTGACCAAGATGGGGGGGTGACAGGGGGCCGTCATCACGGGCCTACCTGAGAGGAACTTACTCCTCCTCAAAGCAGACCGGCGCCGAAAGCTGGAGAAGCTCAGACACCAAACTCCGTGAACCCTCGAAGGAGCAACGGCAGGTTCGCATTTCCTGGAGAGTGTTGCCCTTCGCTGAAGACTTTTCATCCGTCGCCAGCTGTTCGTGTTTCATGTTACAGATAAGAACATGTGAGGAGTCGATCGTTGCTGGATTTGTGGGCCGAGGCCGATGAGGAGAGGATTTACTATTTACCTCCCTCTTCTGCTGGAAATGCTGCACTACATCTAGAGATGATGATCTGCTGCAGCCTAAAGTCTAAGCAGCTGCCAAAGGCCTCTGCAAAAAGAAAGAGAGCTCACATCAGTGGCAACTAATCAACTAATTGATGAGCCTGTTCTCCTCGACATGGCAGCAGCTCAGTTTGTGCCAAGTTCTACACAGCAGCACAATGATTTGCTAAAACTTTTGCTGAAGCTCTCTATTTGGGAGGAGGCGTGGAAACGGTTAACCGTCCAACCCCCCCCTCCACCTCCCCCTCCCGCACCCGCACCTCCTGCTTTCACGAGTACGGAGAGATGGAGACGGCGGCGCAGCGCGGAGACCTACCTGCGCAGCACATCTGACTGTACAGATGAGACCCCACTTCGCCACAGCGCATTTCGTGGATGTAATTTGTCCGTCGATACGTCATCATCGGCTGCAGCGCGCCCGCGGACAGTGTGTCCTCCACTCCAGCCATCCCGACGCGCTCCTGCTGCGCGCAGCGCGTCGGGCTTTCTCGCGTAAAAAAAAACAAAAAAAAAAACGCCCCCGACTCGAGTTTTTCTCTTGCGCGGTGCCAACCCTGGAAAACTTTTCTCTCTCGTCCACTCGAGCCACAGAGAAGAGGAAAACACAGAAGGACGTGTCACGTTGCAGAGTCTCTGTGTCAAAGCCCAGCCCCTCCTCTGTTTTATGTTTGGAGAGGGATGAGCTGGAGAGCTTTTGCGCCGTGCGTAAAACGATGTGCCATTAAACTGGGTGGGACGTCCCACACACACAGGGCCCGGGAAACAGACTGCAGAGGACTCCACGCGGTCTTATTTTAGCACGTGATGTCTGCCCTTTCCCCACGATTGCATAACCCAAGCAGAAGCAGATTCGGATGCATATAAATATATATTAATTTACATTGTACAAATATTTAACAGCTTTTGAGCTAAAGTACGGAAGCCTTCACCTGAGGCAAATCCTGCTCACAGAATGAGCCTAAACTCACATTGCAGCCATGGAAACAGCCCCCCCCCCCCCCCTTCAGTACTTGGTTAATGTGTGTTGAAGGTTTTGTGATCAAAAGAAGATGAAATCATTTCAATAGTTCAGTCTGTTCCCAAAACTTAAATTAGTGGACGGTCAATCAATATGTTCAGAAGCATGACAGCCGATGCCAGCCTATTGTATCTGATGTTATCTCCAATGGCTATAGGGCATGTAGGGACATGGCGGCCATGCATTGTTGCAGCCTTTCATCGACAGCGTGTGCTTTCACTGTTCACTTCTGCCTCTCTAAAGCTGTCACCACAGCGAAAGGAGGCAGGGCAGTGAGTCACAGCTGCAAACCAAGGGCCATGCACTTAAACCCGATCCGGCAGCATTTGGCGTGCGGGTTGAGGCACCAGTCTATTGAACGCATGTAAAGATTTGGGTGTGGCCGATTGAATGACTTAGATGGGATAATGCTGAAAAATGAAAGCAGCATTCAGAGACCCCAGAATAAAAATCATTACCTGAAAGAGAAAAAAAAGCAAAGAGTGAAAGACGACGGCACCGGAGAAGAGTTGAGACGGCGCTCCAAAACGTCTCCGGCAGAACTCGTGATTCACAGATTCCTTCAAGGTCCAGAGGACAAAACCAGACACCCCTTCCTCGCCCCCCAGTTTGTTGTGGCTGTATCCAGGACACGCTGTCCCCAGCGCTGAGTTTACGACCACCAGCCAGCCGCCGTGTGTCTTTTTTTAAAACCCGAGTGGAAACCCTTTAGCCCACTTTAACCTTCCCACTGTGTCAAAGGCACCTTGTTGCCCCGCTAAGAACTAGTCACAGTGGGCGAACAGGTTTGTGCTTTCATCCGGCATGTGACACTGCACATGTTTGACTTGCAAATAATGACCTCGCTTCCAAAGACCCCTATCAACACGCCCCTCCTCTGTTAATAATGCATCATTACAGCAGAAACAGAGCCGGGGGTGGGGTAACTTGACCGCTGTTGATGTACAAGGCGCAGACGTGTCGGCACTGCAGCAGGTTGAGAGCTGACAGCAGATCCCTTCGTATGCAAATCGTCTCGATGTTGACTGATAGCAGGCGGCGTAGTTTTTCATTTCAATGTTTGCCAGTAATTTACCAGTCAAACCGCTCATCCTGGAAACCCTGTCCCTCCACTGGTGTATCTAATCTGCTGTAATAAATCTGTGTAAAAAAGTCTTCATTTCTTTCATTTGTATAGTAAGGCTTTTTTATCAGTTTTGTACGGTGGCCCTGAAGTGCAAACCACTACAACAAATAGAAGCGCTACAACAAATAAAAAAAACCTACAACATTAAGGTAAGCAATACAACATTAACCTTACGGATGAGGTCGGTACCAGTGCGCAACATGAAACATCACTAACTGGACGACGGCGCCGTTCAGCTTTTGACCAGGAAGTCATTCTGCCTTTAGCGCGTTTTTCATTGTTCGTGTCTTTAAGAGGAGGAAAGCACGGTATTGTCTAAACTGCGGAAAAGAGCTGGTTAAGCAGTCACCAAACTGCATATTTTGGGGGGAAGAAGCAATTACCTTAATCTTGTAACACTTACCTTAATATTGTAGCGCTCACCTAAATGTTGTATTGCTTACCTTAACGTTGTAGCACTTACCTTAATATTGTAGCTTTTACCTTAATGTTGTAGCGCTTACCTTAATGTTGTATTGCTCACCTTAATATTGTAGCACTTACCTTAATGTTGTAGCGCTTACCTTAATGTTGTATTGCTCACCTTAACATTGTAGCACTTACCTTAATATTGTAGTGCTTACCTTAATGTTGTATTGCTCACCTTAATGTTGTATTTCTTGCCACAATATTGTAGTGCTGCTATTTTGTTGCAGTGGTTTGCACTTCAGGGCCACCATAGTTTTGTACTTGAGAGAACGTTTTGATGTCTATTGGTTCTGGTGACCCATATCTGAAGTGAACATTACTTATCCTGTTATTACAGATGCAGACAGTCACCGGTGACAATGCAAACCATTCTTATCTACTCAAGGTGTGTCCTGCTTCGCCTCCTTTGAAGGGGTTTTATTATCCGACCTTGACCTCTGGGAGAAATTAAGGAAAAATACCCGGCTTCACTTTAGCAAAACATTCACGTATCTGGTGGTGGCGTGCATCCTACTGCAAGGAAAGTACAGTTAGATTCATTTAGAGTGCAGGATCCATGCACGTAGAATCGGGGCCATGTTGTATTTTTTTTGGCTGTTTCATTGTCGAGGCTGAATTTGCTGATTTCTTTGTTTGGTGCCCAAACTTGTTTCTCACAATACTTTAATGGGCAGAAAAATAAAAATAACAGTTGCGCTCAAATGTGACATGTGCTACACATCCTTTAATCTGCCTTGGGGTGTTTTAGACAGCCACCATTGTGACACGCTGTGTCAACAATTAAATGGGCCACAGGGAGGTGCGCCAGGTAACCTTCAGGCTGTTCAATGGTCCCAACAAAGAGTAATTGTTTTGTTTTTATTTTTTTACCCTGTCTGGAGTCTGCAGAAGATATGCTTATCATGCAAATCATTCAAAGGAGAAACCGGCTGATCAACCTTTTTAACAATACGGGACTAGCCGCAAAGTTAATGTACTCTGAGGAGTAAAGTTCCTCAACTCATATCCAGTCCCCTAAAACTAGATCCACATCCCCACAAAGACAAAACCTGAATAAAGGGATGTTGACACCATAAAAAAAATAAACAGAGCAAAGAGTAAAGCTGAGCCGAGTTCTGCACAAAACCAAAGACTGCGACTAGAACACTCCTCCTCCTACGTCAGCAGGTTACAGCCAGCATTTATAGGGTTAAATCTTCATACCACAGGAAACCCAGCCCTGCGAGCAAAGAAGTGGGAGTGAGGAAGAGAGAGAAACGTTCACACTCGAAAAGACTCTGGACAAGTAGAGCCGAGCAGACGCCAGCCACAGAGGCAAACTTTGGCCTGACTTCCTGTTGAGGCTGCCGGCACCTGAAGGAAGGCGTGTCGGGATGAGCCCGGCTTTCTTACCTTGCTTCTTGCGGATTCTCCACTGCCAGACAGCAAGTAGCGTGACAATGTGGCCCAGAACCACCAGGGTTGGGAACAAATGTCCTGGGGGGCTTGCCGGCATCGGGTCTGTCACAAAGGTGGGCAGTCCCAGACTCCGAGGAGAGGTGGAAAGGCTGGGGAGGGGGTGAAAGGTGAGGGGGTGTGAAGGGTGGGGAGGCAGGGGGGGGGGGGGTTTGTCTAGGGGTGTGATGCCATCCCGGACTTTAAAATCAAGCGCTGCAGCCAAGTTGTCCGTGAGCTTTCAGAGAGAAAGGACAGAGCGATCAGCCCTCCCTCTCCTCTCTTCCCTGTGACTCAGTCCTCTGGCTGAAATGGCTCCCTCCCTCCCTCGCTCCCTCCCTCCCTCCTCCTTCTCTCCGTGCTATACGCCGGCAATCCCTCTATTTCTCTTCTAACCCCTCATTTTTTTTATTATTATTTTAAGTTGCATCAATTAAAGAACAGCTTTAATTCTTACAACACAAATAAGTTTGGATCCCTGAAGGAGCTCAAGAGAAGTTTTGTCCTCCTGTTCTCTACAACAATTGCCTCTCTGCTTTCCACGCTCGCTGCAGTCTATCTGCAGGAGTTAATAATACATGAGGCAGCTTTATGTAACACACACACACACACACACGCACACACACACACACACAGGTTGAGCCTTTAAAAAGAAACCAAACAGAGAGAGATCCTCCCTCCTCCGGGGTAAAGACTCTTTCACTCCATAGGCTATTCTTGAACCTCCTGCAGTCTCTGTAGCCCCCCCCCCCCCCCCCCCATTTTGGTTTACAACCCAAAACTAACCCCTTCCTCTTTTTCCAAATGTTTATATTATGGCCGTGCCTACCCATTTTATTTTTCCACTTACTATCAATTTATTCTCATTATGTTTCCAAGACACTAATGGCTTCCTTATGCCTGGAAAGCACAGCCAGTCCCTATAAGCTACCACCGAACGTTGAACAACCTCCAAAGCCTCCAAAACATGTTTAACTCTTAAAGAGAAGGCGCTTCTCATTGGTCCTCAGGACACATCCTGTTATCGAAGCCCTGAAGGAAGGGAGCATGTCTGCTTCAGTAGCCTTGCTGCCACTCAGACTTGTCAATCATTGCTAGTAAATTCCTGTTTACCTAATTGTCAAAGCGATAACCCGCACTTGTCGTCAACGTTACCTCATTGCATATAGAACAGGCATGGGCAAACTACGGCACGGGGGCCATATATGGCCCATTGGGCTTTTTAATCCGGCCTCCCAAACTTGTCCACATTATATCATTAAATACAATTTTATTATAATTAAGCCTCATTCATTTTACCTTTTACCTGTAAAAGGCCAAATCCTTTCATGTAATGTCTTTTACATGTCATTTGTGTTAGTTCAGAAAAACACTCCATCCGTCTCTTCCTGGCCCGGCCCCTCTGTCAAATTTTAGAACCCATTGTGGCCCGTGAGTCAAAAAGTTTGCCCTCCCCTGATATAGAACTATGCCAGACCTCTAGATGTTTGACACGACACGCATCGTTTTACTCATAACTGCACCTGCAAAAGTACACAACACATGTCCTTTCATCTCTGGGACAGCAAACGCCTCTCACTGCAGGCAAAACAGGATCTGTGCTGGTGTTTCTGTTGTCAGAAGGCTGGGCAGACTTCATAAGTTAGTGTGCACCAGAAACAGCGTCACTCTCAACCCAAAAAGCCATGTGGAGAACCGACACCGAGACAAGGTGACGCATTCGTGCCAATCATCATTGTACAAAGAAAATGAGACAGTAAACAGGGCTTCCGGATCAGAGGGACCAAACCTGCTCTAGCTTGCTTCTCCGGAACAGGACAAGATACAACTACAACTGTAACATATATGAAACTAGAATGAACTATGAGTGTGCACACAAAATTTGAAGTCTCTAGCTCCAAAATTGAGGTCAGGATGGACTCCTGAAAAATGCCGATTTTAGAACAAAAATTAGCTCTCAGATCCGGATTGTGATCCGGATCCGGCCGAAATTAATCATGGTCATAGACCTTTAAGGAGTACTTATGTGTGATTTTTTTTCAGATCCATACCGCCATGCGTTTTGAAGAAATTAAGAAAAATGTCAAAAAGTGCCCTATCTCGCAATGTTAAAGAATCCTTTAAAAAATTCTAGAATCTGGATCCAGATCCGGATCAACGCCATTCTCGGGGAGGAACGAGCCACAGACAGAAACTTGCTTGTGTAAAAAGCAAGTTTTACCGGAGTCGATTGGGTTACTAGTTTTTGAGTTATGCACGCGGACAGACAAACAAAAAAACAGACAAACAAACAGACAGACGGACCCAATTGCAATACCCCCGCCTCCCCTACGGCGAGGGTAACAAACACAGATGAACAATCTAGACCTCTAGTTAGCGTTGGCAGGGCGATCTGCAATGAGCTACAGAGGACCATTCAGCATAGTCTTCTGATTTATAGGCCTTTTTTTCAGACTGTATAAAACTACAGTATATAGAGTGAATCCATTTAAAGTTGTCAAACGGTTCAGGTAAATACAGTCACAGCAAA
Source organism: Brachionichthys hirsutus (assembly GCF_040956055.1). Classification (NCBI taxonomy): domain Eukaryota; kingdom Metazoa; phylum Chordata; class Actinopteri; order Lophiiformes; family Brachionichthyidae; genus Brachionichthys; species Brachionichthys hirsutus. The sequence continues at coordinate 29,623 of NW_027180551.1, read as the reverse complement.
GACAAAGGGCGACTGTGTGATTCTGGTTCATTCTGGGCGAAACAATCAGCCTCGAGTTGGAAAACGTCGACCAGATGCCCAGAAGCCGTAGAAACTGGCAGATGAAATTGCCAAATTTCAGCGAAGCCTGAGTGCAGGGAGCAGAACAGACGTCTGGGAGGAAATCATTCCACCACTCCTTCAAGGGAGGAGTCCAGCCCCCTCCCACTCGCCTCACATGGTATGTGTTTGTTCCCTGACTGCCGCAATGTAATGCAAGTTGCTATCACAGTTGATTTTCACACTGACTGTCCATCATCTTTTAATGTCAGTTAAAAATGTCTCCATGATGCCAGAATGCTTCCGACAGGTGGGAGTTATGAGAGGAAGGCCGGAGATGCTTCTTTTTTTTTTTTTGCCTCAATACATAGCGATGCCAGGAGCGGCACCGTCCTCAAATCACATGCATGACAGAAGAACTTCAGCTCTATGCAGGATGTTTCCGTTATACCAGCCACAAATGCAGCGTTCTGAAGAATCAAAGTACAGAAGTCTTTAACGCGTGAGCCTACCGTCCGGCGGTCCGTAGCAGAAGCAGCAGCACAAGTCCATCCTTCCTCAGCAGCTTGACAACTTTTAGAGAGAATTCCGAACTGCTAGGGATTCAAAGCTGACCTCACGACATTTTGTTCCGATAAAAACCGGGGGGGGCGTGCTGAAAAAAGCACAGGGAAAAAAAAAAAAAAGGGAGGAAAGCCGAGGCACTGCTGGGAAGTGAAAACTAGTCAGCGTTGCGAGTTGAAATAATTTGTGAGGCTTTCCTCCGTGGAAACATCATCTCATGGAGATTTCTGACGAGAACCACTGGAATCCGTGTGCAGGGCTGCAGAACCTCCCATGGACATGCTCACTTTTCTTTCTTTTTTTTTTTTTTTTACAGGATTTGAACAAAGAGCGGAAAGCATGACTTATTTTTTTAATTTTTTTTCACCAGCAAGTTGCTCTAACAAAAGCTTCTCTGTGGAAGCTATGAAACAGACGGAGACAGTGTAATTATGTCCTCATGCCCACAGGAGAAGGATCACACCATCCAACTGGTGCAGCGCTGGCTTAAAGCATGAACAAGGAGCACCAGAATATTTATCACGTTTAGTGCTAGAAAGTAAGAGATGTTTATGTAACATGTTCCAGACAGTGCCTTTGTAGAAGCTTATCAGAGAACAGCCTACATTCCTGCTGCTTTAGTTGCGCTGAGCTGGACGTTAATTACTTTTGAAGCAAAAGATCAACTAAACAGAGCTGGAAAACGCAAGTGATTAAGGGATTCTAAAGTCAAGAATGTCCAAGTGGAATGATAACGTTAGGTCATTCAGTCAGAAACAAGGTCAGACGCTATCTCTCTCCAGCTTCTTTTCACATCTCAGAAACCTTTCTGCACATTGTTGCACACGCACACAACTGTGCAACAGCAAAGTGCGCAAATTTCCCTGCATATGTTGGCAATATTTCCACTTTAGTTATATTTGATGTCTAGAAATATAGTCAAATGTGTTGCATGTGTAGACATACATAACAATCCTTTATCCAAACGACTTCACGATCTTCATTATCTCTTGAGCCCACCCAGACCTTGTAATCTGCTGTGAAGCATATATTTATTCACTCTTAAAGGTTTTGTGCGGGGTGGGTGGGGGCATGAAGTAGTCACCCAGGGCCCCTTCCGGAGCCCAGACCCCCTCTGGATTTAACCCTGTGGAACACGATCCCAGGCAGCATGGGTGGTGCACACGTCAAGGTCTTAAATCGCTGCTGTTCCCTAAATAAACACTTTCTGCACAGCACAGAATAAAGTCGGACAACTTAGGAAGAGCTTTGAGAGCACTTCAGCACACGTCGCCCACTGACTGCAGACACACGGCTGCGTCCCGCTCTGCGATCTGATCCCTGCCTGGCATCACGAGACACACCCGTACCGGCTCCATCATCCCCCGATCGGCCGCACGGACTCAGGCTCAGCATTTCGTACTTCAATGCTGACACCTTTTGGTGGGAAGACAGAACTGTTCTAAAGATGCAGACTTCCTACCTTGGCCGCGTTGAATCAAAGCCTCCATGGAATCCCCAGAATCATTCGTTTTCATCGTAGCTGACATGGTTCCTTGAGGATTTCTCATGTACACTGGCTGGGCTAAAACACTGAAGGGCAGAAGAAAGGTGGCAACGGCCACATGTTTTCATCTGGACTGCTCCGGCTGCTGCGCCCTGCTTGTGGAGGCGCGGGCAGGAAAAGCTGAGTGCAGCTTCATGGGACTCGCATTTCCCAGTCTCTGCTTAGTCATGTATCAGCACTGACAATGGAAATCTCTAAGGTCGGCTGCGTATAAACGTAAAGTCTACCAGTAGAATTTATAGCATTTGAAAAATGTGTATTAACGTAAAGTCTACCAGTAGAATTTATAGCATTCGAAAAATATGTAATTGTTGTCAAGCCAACATGTTCCGTAAATGTCCGTTCGAGGCCATGACAGGATGGTCTGTTCTCATGTGCACCACGTGCAGAGATAATGTCCAATGCAGGAGCAGGACAGCGTTTACAGCTGATCACTTATAACTAGACCACAATCGTCTCGTCTACAAAAGCAGCTTTATCCGCCTCGCGGGTGACGGGTGTAGCTGGAGCCTATCCCAGCTGACGACGGGCGAGAGTGGGGGGGGGGGGGGTACACCCCAGATGTACCGCCAGCGCATTGCAGGCCCACACGACAGACATAAAAAACACACACGCTCAGACTCACACAATTTGGTGTCACCACTCAGCTGCATGTGTTTTTGGAGATGCCCAGAGAAAGTCCACGCAGACACTTCCTTCGTTGGAAGTATAGTGACAGACATGTCTCCAAATAAAAAGGCCATGGCATACATCACCTTTAGGTTGTAAACACCTTTGATCTCAGCCTGTGGACATTTGTCCAGTTGGACAAATGTCAGCAGCTGTGTCCAGTTGGACAAATGTCTGATCAATACTTTACAATAACAATACTCAATTCCTAAAGCAATGCTTGGGTCACAAAGTTGATTATTACATCTTCACTTCTTCAATGCTTCAGTCTCACGTTGATAAAGAGCACAACCTTTTTTGGGGGGTGTAAAGAAAACCAACGACTATGAATCACAGTGTCACAAGGAACCGCTGCTCTTTTTGGCAAAGCCAGATTAAGTGTATCCAAAAATCTGACAGTAAAAAAAATACAAATAAATACAAAATACAACTTAATCTGAAGACACACAAACCACTGTCAAAAGTCATCACCCAACAATTAAAATAATCCATAGCAGCTCAGCTGGATGCAGATCACAACTTTAAAACGCAAGGAAGAGATGGATAGTATTTAACGAGGCATTTGGATGAACAGCCCTGCTTTTGGGGAACCGCTGAACATCATTTATACAACATAAACTGTCATAGCTACTACAAAGTTTGGGAGTTCCGTCTGAGTCGTATTTCTTTTCAGTCCTATCCCGCACACCAAAGGAAGCCAAGTCAGCAAACCTATAATGTGGAAAAGCCATCAAGCCATTTCTTTCCATTCAGAACAGACAGTTCTCTGTTCCTCAGCCTCCTCTGGCAAAGATCGACTTCCACTTTAAATACGGTGGTACAAGCATGCCCCCCCCCCAACTCATCGTTTATCCCACATAAGTAGGCAGTCAGAATAACGCATACCACATAACCCTTCACAATCTAGCCTGATTCGTTTATGGTGCACAGAAACCACTTTGGCATCCGTGAGATGAAAAACAAAAACCCAATGCATGCTAAAAATATAGATGATCTACTGGAAGCTGTGTCTGATAACAGATGCCTCACAGTAGCAGCATCTACAAGAGGCAATGCTGTTATTAACATCCAAGGAGGGCTGTCTTAAACCCTGTTGGCCACATACGAGTCGTTTAACTCAGGGTCTATAAAGGGTACAATGGGCAAAGTGAAACTGTGCAAATGGAGCTAAGCCCACCCTTCTGGGGGTATTGCAGTGCTAGAGCCAACCCTCCGAGCTCCAGATGGGGCTCCGGGACATACCAGGTAAACGCGGTGCTGCCAGTTCCACCCTGCATTGATTCACAGCAGCCTAAGAAGAATAAATCACAGATGAAAGATGAGGGTGCGATGCAAAAGATTTATCGGCATGGCAGGAAAGAGCCGTTCACAGTGCAGGAATTCTGAATTCTGAATTCTTAAAGCCTCTGTTGAGTCGGTTTGCTGGAAGCATGCATGCAACTTTATCGCCATGTGCTCGCTATTACCTGTCGAGCGGCTCGACATCAAACAAAACAGCAGCAACAGGTCGGCTCCTAGAACCGCGTTGGAATGACGTTGAACAGTCCGTGCCCACGTCCAACCTATTCCATCTCAAGTTCTCAACTACAAAGACTTTCTCACGGCATCCAGTGTGTGTGTGTGTGTGTGTGTGTGTGTGGGGGGGGGGGGGGGGGGGTCTGTTACACAATACCATGTGCAGAAATAAGTGGTCATTAATACACTGCATTATGGGGACTCTAAACCTGCTAGCTCTTGGTGAAAACTAAGAGTTAATAAAGTCCAGCATGTTCAGCCTTTGCCTGAAATAAACAAATTAGCTGACTGATGGTGCCTCTTGAATAAAAGCTCATTGCTTTGGTGGAAGTGGAAGTGGAAGGAGGTTAATCCACAGGGGCTCAGAGTAGCTGCTGTAAATGTAAACCCTTTCAACGGTCCTGGCAGAAAAACAGCTCTCTGTCTCGTCTCTCAAGTCTGAAACACAACTTTGTATTTTGTGATTTGGAATAGAGTATTCTACAACATACATGTACACACATCTGGTGAGATTGTTTAACTGTCCTGCAACCTAGTTTAATCCAGTTTAATCCGGATCTGCGGGTGTGAAACCGTCCCTGGATCGAGGGATCATTTAAATTAATTATATAATATGGACAAGTTTGGCGGGCCGGATTCAAAAGCTCAGCGGGCCGTATATGGCCCCCGGGCCATAGTTTTCCCACACCTGGTCCATGCATTATTCCACAAGGATTTAATTCAAAACAAAACATTAAAGGAAGTCCTGGATTCCCATTGGATGGGCCGATTCTCCCATCCTCCCACCGAGTTTCATGGAAACCTTTCAGTGGTTTCTGTTATGGCTGCTGATTAACAGCAGCCAGCCAACAGACACTGGTGAAAACAAAACCTCCTTTGTGAGCGTACAGATCGAGCTCTCAGCAACGCTCACAGCTTCACTCACATCCTCACGTATTACTAGAATAGTAAACCGATGTTCCGGTTATACAAGTAGACAAGTGATATGGGGTTGAGAGGTGTGAGTCACATTCTCCCCAACGTTTGTGACATGGGACACAAAGGCAGCACAACGCAACAACGATCGCTCTCTCTGTCTCCTTCCCAACCCAGCCGGTCCAGACAGATGGCCGTCCACTATGAGCCTTAGGTTCTGTCCAAGGTTTCTGCCTGTTAAAGGGAAGTTTTTTCTTGCCTCCATCGCCAAAGTGCTTGCTCTTGTGGGTCAAGTTGGGTTCTGTCTTTCCCTGCTACACTGTAAAGTGCCTTTCTGTTGTGATCCGGCGCTATAGAAATAAAATTGCATTGAATTGAATGTTTTAGTATGACAAAATACATCACAGATTTAATACCCAACAGGACGTTGGACATGACAAAATAAACACAAACCAGTCAGACACCAGTTTCAACTGGTTTTGCACCAATCGCTCAGGCTATGCGTGTGAGAATAAAAGCAGCTGGAACAGGAATTTTTCCAGGAGCATATGAGTTTCCCAGAACCGCCAAGCCTTCATGGGAATGATGAAAGTGTATGAAGCACATGAAAAGGAAGAAATACTGCAGAGCCGAGTTTGTCTGAAGGCTCAGTGCGCTAGAGCGTCTGAATCGAACAGCAGCGGATGCACGGCGGCAATTTGAGACGTTCCAGTTTGCCAAATCTGATGGCAAGCGCATCATGTGATTAAGAGGAACTGCGCCATGGCAACAGAGGGAGGAGTGTGCGCACCAGCGGTCTCCGCAATGAGTCATCAGAAATGCCTGCTAAGGTGTGGCCGACCGGAAATGTCTGTAACCATGGAAACGTGACACACCATAGAAATCTGAGTAAATATAGTACCAGGGCAGAGCAGCGGAGACGGCAGAGCATCGCTCCTGAATACACTCAAAACAGGCAGCCTTCCGTGGCTCATCACCACACGAACCTGATCCAGATGATAAAAGCATCATAAAATATCATCGACTCGGGACAGAGAACGAATCTCTCATCGCCTGTCTAGACACCTAAAACATTTCAGCCTGGCCTGGCAACCCCACTTTAGGTTACTGGAGGAATACGCCACAAAAAAATGGAATATCTCCACTGATTAGTACATTCTAATCAACCTAACTATATATTTAAACTGGCGGTCAGCAATTAGTGGACTTTCATAGGTCAACAAAATAAGCAATCTCAAGTTTCAGGCAGCAGAAAGCTGACGAGACCAAAAGCTCCCCTGACAACCGCCACAGGAGCTACACTTTAAGGCACTGTGGAACGGCGCCCATATAGGCGCAGCTCTCTTTGGACCCTGAACGACTCTGAGGCCACTTTGTCAGCATGATATGCGTGCGGTGCCTTTTCGAGGAGGAGTCGTATACATCTCCTTTTCCCTCCTCACAAACGTGACAGCATGAAAGGGGCTATTTTTAAATGAACCATTCCACAGACTTCGCCTCCCCTCTGCCCAGCTCCTCATTTATACCCCTGTATATACCCCACTACCAGATCACTCCCAGGCTTGGCACCAGCATGAGAGAAAATAAATAAATGCTTGATTCCAGCTACAATGTGCCTGGAGGAGGGCGGCAGAGCAGAGGTCTTATGATGAGAGAGTTGATTTCTTCCTCGCTGCTGCTTTAGGCAGTTTTTGCATGCGGTGAGGGTTGGCAGACAAACAGCCCCTTAGACGTCCATGTTGTGCCAGGCAAGTTCTGGAAATGGCACAAAGCCGACGGCTTTCTAACTTAGACTTGCCGACAATCACAACTGTCAGTGGCGAGGATAAAAACCATTTCAGGAGCAGAATGAATATAAAATGCCCTGCACGTGTATACAGTGTCATGCGTAAGTTAAAACTGATCAAATAAAGCTAAAAAAAATAATGCAATAAACAAACAAACAGAACAAAATGCAAGGATTGGACGATGACGTAGAATGCTGGTCCAAAGTTTTCATAAATGAAAATAATTTTACACAGATAAAAACCTCTATTCAATAAAAATCTAATTCCTCTGCTAAGGAAGAACAATCCTACACATCTGCTGGGCTAACCGGGCCTCTGCTCCACCCTCCACAAAGCCCGATGGAAAAAACGTCAGCAATTTTACAGTAGTTAGGGAGAAAGTTGTAAAACGCCTTCTCTCACCACGTTAAAGAGGGTGGAAAAGATTCTGACCCTTTGTCCAGAACTGTAAAAAAAAAAAGGATTTATAGGTCTCTGGTCCAGACGCCATCTTTCCACTGATTTGTTATCGCACAATCCTGCCAACAAAGCGTCCAACCAACAACATGGACCTCCTGACTGGTGATCATGTCACCGAGAGGGGAAGGTTTCCTGTAGAAATAAATAAATGGAGGAAGAGACAGAGGAAGAGACATAACCTCAAGCTGCAAACCAAACCCAGTCATGACGGGCGCACACGCCACCGACAGCAGCGCCACCCGTCTGGCTGCTGTCATGTCAGATAAAACAGGCCGATCGTAGACGAGGCTGATGAGTAGCAAGCGGACGGCGAGTCGCGGCATGAGAACACGGAGGCACCGACTTTAGCACGATCGGAGGAAAGAACAGATGATGTGACTCTTTGTCACCCGACAGGCAGGCCCTGTCGCCGAGGGCAACAAGCACAGCTCTGAGCGTGGGCTATAGTCACTTACCTGAAAGAAAACAATGCACAGGAGAGAGAGAGAAAACAACACAATTAGAAAAGTGCAGTTTGTTCTAAACGGAATAAAAGCTCTTTAAACGCGACTGGCAGCAAACAAAGACAGTAAAACACTGATATCACGGCTGGCTGTGCAAATAGCTCCATTACAGCACCTCCACCATGAGTGGAAATGTTTATTGACCTGCAGTGGCTTCATTAAGAGCGCCACCCGCTGGACACCTCTGGGAGAATTCAGTTGCGCTCGCATTTTAAAGCTTTTGCTATGAAATGGGTTGAAGTTCCGCAGCCTATTCTCCTCTCCCCAACAAAAGAAACCATAACAGATTTAATTATATACAGGATTAAGCAGATGATTGGAGAGGATGCGCCAAATTACGAGAGCAGTTGCCCCTCTGAATTACAGGAACCCCGAGGATAATGAGGTCGTGTAATCCAATCTGTCAGGAAGCCGTGCAGCTACTGTGCTCAAGCAGCGTGCGCGGCAGCGCTGACAGCGGCGCACTGTAAAACTATGAAAACTAAACGGCTTCCCGTTGCACTAGAGTTAGCGAGGAGCGTTCCGTAAATCACAGTGTGAGAAAGAATGTGGGAGGACAGCAGCCATAGGCCACAAAGAGCTGAGCATTGTGGGTGGCACGGTGGCGCAGCGGTAAGCGCAGTCGCCTCACAACGGGACGATCACAGCTTTGAGTCAGACTCACGCCCATTCTGAGGAGTTTGCATGTTGTCCCGTGTCCGGGTTCTCACCGGGTTCTCTCCGGGTTCTCTCCGGGTTCTCTCCGGGTTCTCTCTGGGTTCTCTCCGGGTTCTCTCTGGGTTCTCACCGGGTTCTCTCCGGGTTCTCCACCACCAAACTAAATTGTGTGTGAATGTCTGTCTTTGTGTGGCCCTTGCAATGAACTGGCGGCTTGTCCAGGGTGTATCCCGCCTCTCGCCCGTCGGCTGTTGGGATCGGCTCCAGCACGACCCCGCGACCCGGTAACGGACAAAGCGGTTTGGAAAATGAATGAAGGAATGCATCATGGGAGAGTGGAAAAAAGGTACTGAAATAAGTCTTTAAACAACGCAGGCTTGCGACGATCAGCGTCTTCATTTGGCCCATTTTAACATTTAACATCAGGCTTAAAAGGAATGATTGGCTATTTGAGGGAACTCCAGTACATTTCCTACTTTAAGTGAAAATACACAACTTCCCCCTCCCACTAGTATTTCCAGGTGTAAGTATTGTGTGACAATTTTATAAGACTGACAGTTAGTTTAAAATTATGCTCTAAGGCAAAACAAACCTTTTGTTTGCTTGAGACGATGGCGGAAGACCGAGAAAAGGCATTTTGTACGGCGAGCTGAGGACGAGGGCAGACTTGGAAGATGTGTGTTCAAATATTGGTTCAAAATCTGGGCCAGATAAACTTTTGGACGCTTCTTGCCCGTATGCCTCTCCATGCAGTGCACCACCTTTGCACAATATGTCCCCGTGAACCCGCCCTCGGCTGGACAGAAACAGGTGAGGAATGTCAAACATGCATGGCCATCGCTCAGATCTAACAGCTCAAGTAGCTGCTTATGGATCCGAGAGCTACTGAGCACCGCAGCTACTTCAACATGGCAACGCGACATATGAGATCTTCAGCTCTGAGCATGAAATACAGACAGGGAGCATGCATCAGCAACATCCAACGGACGCAGCCGGAGCTGCAGTCCTGCGCTGTGACTCTGCTAAGCTAAGCCAGAACAATGGCTGCAGCATTGTAGTTAGGGATAAACTCCTCCGGGTGAGAGCCATTCATTAGCTCAGCGCTGGCGCTCATGTGACCGTTGTTTTGAGCGAAGGCAGCCTCACAGGGTGGAAACACATGACTGAACATGCTGCATTTAGTAAGGTCAGTCCACAAGTGCACGTACTGAGTTATCAATTAATATAGGCAGCATTACTTTAGCGAGAACTTCTAATATAATGTGTATTAGATATTATGAACAATGACTGAGCTTATTTTTCCTGTAATTTTCCTCATGGATCATTTCCTGAATGAAAAGCAAGCAGAAAGTTAATTAGGCCCGAGCACCTATCCTAGTTGCATATTCTGACAGCACAGACACCTTATCATCCTGTCCTGATGTTAATCAGGGCGCTCTTTCTATTTTAGGACCTTCATCTCTTGATTGGAACTGGATGTTACAAATATTTGCTACAAAAAAACATCATCATCTTCTCCCAGTTCAAGTACTTCCAGTATACCTCAGTACTACAAAAGTACGAGACAAAAGCATCTGCTGCCAAACTGGTCACCCTAAATCTGTAGAAGCACACATGCATATAATTCTTTATCCAGAGCCATCAATAATTATGGCTCTGATGATAAAGGCGTGAACCCCCCACAAAAAAGGCAAGCGCCGTCAATAGAAGTACTATATCTCATAATAGTACGATATGTGTGTTTAAAAAGACTGAACTTGTGACATCTTGACCAATTTTAGTCACCATTTATTTTTTTAATTGTACGCACAATTTCCGTCTTTCACGAGAAAATGTCTTTCCAGAATTCAAGAGTGAGCCGACCAAATGTTGGGAAGTTATTTAGCCTAGCTGCAACGCTAACCGGCTCGGAGGTCAAGTGCGCTGACCCCTGCCCTGGATGTCATCTCAACGGGATCTCCCTGGTTTCCTCGCACCCGACACACAACCTTTGGAACGCATCGGCCACAACACTGGACTGTTTGTGAAAACATGCTCATAAGGGCACGACGAATAAAGGCGTTGCCAGAGCAACCAAGGCCAGGGGTCACGTAGAGGAGCTCGTCAGCAGCGGCCTTGAGCTGACCTTGGGAGCAGCGGCCTTGAAGGGACTGCGCTCGGTTGGAAGCAGCGTCTAACATTTTGGGTAACTCCACTGGGATTGCTCAGCTTTTGTCTCCGGAGCCATTGTCGGACTGACTTGGTGGGTAGGACTTCTTCACGTCCCGCTCCAGGACCGCCTAAACGCCACAAAGACGTTCCAACATGCTACCTTATTTCAATAGCCCAAAACCACTGCAGAAGAAACGCAAGTCACACAGAACAGCTTTTTAAAAGGCTGTTTAGGGGGCGGAGGACTGCCTTAAATTCCTTTTTTTTTTTTAAAGTTCTTTCACAAAACTCGAGAACTTTCCACAAACTTTTATTCTTGGCCTCAGAATTTGCAAGGAAAGAAGGTCATTAACTTGAAATGTTAAATGTAATTCTTTGAGCTCCATCAACTTGACATGACAACACGGACAGGATGTAATGTTGTCGTTGTTGACAGCTGCTCATGAGCCGGCGATGAAGTGTTTGTTGTCCTACGGATATATTTACCACGAGCACATCTTCTGTTGTTGTCTCCTGCAAACATCCGCGTGCACACGCCTGCTGCTTTAGAGAACAGACGCATCCACACTGAGCTATCCATTTAGAACCTGAGCGCAGAATCAGACTCGGACAAAGAGCATTTCAATGTCAGTGTAGCGTTGATTGTTGCTGCAAACGCAATCACGCTCAGCACCAAATAATTAGTGGCATTTGAAAACGAGCCCAAAAGAGGATAACCGATGGGGGCAAAGTGTGAGAGAGATGCTACACCCTGAGTGTTTTCACCAACGGGCCAATCGCTGATGGAGAGGCGGGGCATCAGCAGCAGCACCGCTGCTGTGACCGTGGTGATGCAGCAGCAGCAGCATCCGCTCTGCAGCAGCTCGTCTGTTCTGCATCTGGCACAGAACCGGTCAGTGTGCCGCAAGCAGCAGCCGCAGCAGCATCTCAACATGCACTCATAAAACACGCCACCTCAGTGCACAACACCCCCCCCCCCCCCCCCCATGGGCCATCCCCTGTCGCCATGCCTGGACAAGAGGAACAAAAGCGTTTCATTCCTTTTATCCAGACAGAAATGCAGCGAGCGTGGGGAGAGTGGAAGATTGCAAGCGCTTCATTTAAACCAGATCCAAAACGGAACTTGTTCTCCACCCGATGAGGAAGTCGACGCCTGGGGGAGCCGATGAGGAGGAATGGCAAGGATGACCTCAGTCTGAAGAAGCTGCAGATTAAAAAGGCGAGAGGAGTACCTTTGAGAGAGCTGATCTCATGCTGGATGGACCTTCCAGAATCCATGCTCGGTCTCCCCGCTCTGGTTCAACTGGTTCAACCTACAAACAGTGGAGTCGGAGCTCTGCAGCGTCGGCTCACCAGTGGAACGCCACGCCGGAGGATGCAAATCTCTCTCTGCTCACCCACAGGCTGTTTCTATCCCTCTCTCCCTCCCTCCCTCCCTCTCTCCGCTCTGCTGCTGCCCAAGGAGTTGGCAGCGTAGTGGTTTTGTTCACTCCCTCTTTCTTAGTCTTTCTCTCCTCAAACGGCTCACCCACGGTTCCTTTAAGCATGCAGGGAGGTGTCTCGACCAATAACAGTCACGCTCCGCCGTCACATCACAACAGTGCATGTCGCTGTCGTGGATGAGTCGGGACAGAGGCAGCAAGAGCACAAAAGACAAAAAGAGTAAAAACACTTTAATGATTTTCTACATTAAAATCATTAATGTTATGAAAAGAGACATTTTATTTGGTTTATGGAATTATATCTGTAATATTAAAAATATTAAATATAGTTTTGAAATGAAGTTTGTTTCTTATCCTTCAGGACAAATGTGATCGTGACTCAGCGTTTTGCTGCAGAGGTGAACCTAAACTTCAGAAGGGTTTGGGTTACAGTACAATTTTGTAGGTACCTCTAAATTGACAGTATTTTTTTTTTTACTAAATACGTTTGCAGTACAGTAGAATTACAAAAAAAAATCCCAAATAACACATTCATAATAAATCCCCAGTAATTACATGACAGCCTCGTGCCAGGACTGTGATCGACCCCCCGGAGCCCGAACGTTTCACAAGAAACATGACAGCTGTGGGTACAATCCAATCATCTAATGATTACCAAGTCCTTAAGATAAATCAATTTACCTTAAAGCAATGGCTTTGTGAGGACGCCGCCTCTTTTGGCAGCTGGACTCGCTGCTACTGTCAACGAGCTTCAGATACCAGGGCGTGGCTGGGCTTGCTCTTGGAGGGACCCCCAATTCTAGTTTTTTAATTAATTTTTTGCTGCGCCACAGTCCACATGCTACAGGGCCGAAAGACCCATGTTCTCACTCGTCTCATGCAAGACCCTAAATATGTTAAAATAAACCCACCTAGTGTGAGCCGTTTTGCTCTGCTGCATTGGGTATATTTCATTTTCCTCCGTTTGCTCGGTTGGTCGTCAGCAGAATTATACAGAAACTGATGGAAGGAATTTGGACAAGGTTGATACAGATGACAGAAACGAGACCTGAGGGTTGAGTATTGGCCCATATAAGTGTTCAATCTGATAGCACCATTCTGAGCTCAGGAACATAACTGCATATTGTATATTTAGTTACTTTAATGCCTTTACTGTTATTTTATTTACATAACTTATGATATTTAAACTTAAACTGGCATTTTGGAAAGCGGAACATAGACAGAGACTAAATGCGAACCAGAAGAACCTGGAGATAATGGAACATCTGGGGTCAAGCTGGGGCCCAAGCAGCCCCGGAGGGCCAAAGGTTACGAGGTGTCATGCATCAGGGACCCAGACTCACACCGGTTCATGTTTCAGTCGATGCCATTTCCTGCTCTTGGGCTGTCTTCCTCCTAATTGACTGTTCCGTGGCCAGACAAATAGATAGCTGAAATATTTCACATTGCCTGCAAACCGGGCTCAGACACAAAAGCATGCCAATAGAATGAATTTAGAAATATGTAAAACAAAAAAAAGAAGCTGCCGTTGGGAGAAAGGGATGAAACGTCGCACATCCATTGGCCCAAATGATAGGAACAAGAAATACAACACCTGCATTGTGGTGCCTGAATAGCTAGCAGATCAATAGATAAAAAAAGAAACCGGTTTTCTTTTTAGCTTTACATGAGTCGCCTGCAGAAGGTTGTATTTTCTCAGCCTCTGACTTTGCACTCTCTGACACTGATCCTCCACCTTGTTCTTGTAAAGGGTGAGCACCAACGGTCCGCACCACCATGCAGACCGTCTGCGTAGCAAAGTGCATCACAAAGCCGACATATTATTGAGTATTTCACAATGTTGGTAGAGAAACTATTGTATATTGATTTCCAATCAATATACAATTACTTGAAGCTTGTTGAGCAGATCACGAATCCAGTGTCAGCTCCGGCAGCAGTAAGAGGGAGATGACCGAGCAAAAGACTAATCCATCAAATTCAGACACTCTTTCAGGGATTTCCTCCATTACAGGAACCCAATCGTGGCTTGAAGAGTAGGAAAGCAACGTGTTGTCCAAACTGCGGAAAAGGGCTGGTTGAGCCATCACCAAACTGCTCAACCAGAGTCCTGAGCATCTCCAGCATCTCCAGTATCACCTTATATTTACGCCGGGGTCACCGGTAACATTCATATTTTGAAAGAAAAAAACACGCTACAGGCAGAATAACTTCCGGGTCAAAAGTCGTTCAGGTAACGATGTTTCATGTTGCCCACTGGTACCGACCTCTTCCGTACCATTAATGTTGTATTTCTTGCCTTAATGTTGTATTGCTCACCTTAATGTTGTAGTGCTTACCTTAATGTTTAGCGCTTACCTTAATGTTGTATTTCTTGCCTTAATGTTGTAGCGCTCACTTTAATATTGTAGCGCTTACCTTAATATTGTAGTGCTTACCTTAATGTTTAGCGCTTACCTTAATGTTGTATTTCTTGCCTTAATGTTGTAGCGCTCACTTTAATATTGTAGCGCTTACCTTAATGTTTAGCGCTTATCGTAATGTTGTATTGTTTACCTTAATGTTGCATTTCTTGCCTTAATGTTGTTGCGCTCATCTTAATATTGTAGTGCTTACCTTAATGTTTAGCGCTTACCTTAATGTTGTATTTCTTGCCTTAATGTTGTAGCGCTCACTTTAATATTGTAGCGCTTACCTTAATGTTTGAGCGCTTACCTTAATGTTGTAGTTTTTTTTTATTTGTTGTAGTGCTTCTATTTTGTTGTAGTGGTTTGCACTTCAGGGCCACCCTAGTTATCTGTTGTTTAGATACACGTAGTTACATATTAATATAAGTGGGCAGGGGTCATGTTCAACAACCGAGGTTCCACTGTATTCAGGAGACGACTCGTCACACGACTAATTCAATAGTCCTCACGCCTCGTGTGAATGCGTGCAGGGAACATCAGCCAAAAACTAAGCAGCAGCGACACAGCAGAGAAGATCCGAGTTTCCCACCCGGTGAAAGGTGGCCCTGGTGATGACAGGTAGCTGGCAGGCCACGCCTCAAAAGGCCTCTCAATTCAAACATAATACTCTGTCAAAATAAATTACAAAAACATCCGTCTTTTTATAAACAGAATAAGCAGAACAAAACCCTGCATGTTTGCCTGGTATCCCGGGCTGAGGCACAAACGCACGTCTCTGTTTATCTGCAAAGGGGAACAGAGAACGGTGTCATTTCACCATTCAGACAACTCTCATCCAGGTGGGAAGGAAACAAACGAGTCCTGCTAAGACCGCTACGGTTGGTGCAGCACCGCCTGCACCGCCCAGAAACTCTCTGATACAACGAGAAATGTGTGTTTAATCTGCACGGAAGATGAAGACCAGGAAGTCATGGAAGTGTTCTTTGTGCAACGTTGTGAGTCCTGCACATGGACCCATCGTGACAATGTTGCTGCAACAATATGTTGTGCAGTCTTAATGCTAATCATCTGTCTATTATGTTATTGTAATACATGGTGGGCTTGTGATAGATTTTATTTAAGGTCACTTGTGAATTTGTTTCCTGTATCCATGCAGCTGTTCAGCTGCAGCTTCTCTGTCACTCAGCGGTGGAAGTAGCGACACGCCCGCTGCGCCCTCTCTGGGATGCGACTCTTCCCATTGTGGAGGTCAGCCGTTAGACACTAGCGCTGAAGCAGATCTGCCCCCAGAGTGGTCAGGGGGGCTGATGCATGCCTCAGACATGACGGACACCAGCAGAGCAGGCTGGTAAGGAGTGAGACCGGGATTCATTAAAGTGCTATCAACGTCAAAGCGCAGTTGTTGCAGCCAATCTGCACACACAAATATACAAACAGACGACAAATCATTCTGGGATGAAACTGTCAGCAGTTAAAAATACTGCCTTTATATAATAGTATCTAATGCTATTATATAAATGTAATAACTCGGCCCCCTTTGGTGTAAACAATCGGGACATTCAAGTGAATATAAGCAATAGTGTACCAAAAGTGTCCTCTTATGTCCAAAAATAACAAAACAAGCAATGCTATTTATTTCTCTTACTATAAGATAAGATAAGAGAAAACGTCCCACCGAGAGGAGACCACGGGGAAGACCCAGGACACGCTGGAGAGACTATGTCTCTCAGCTGGCCTGGGAACGCCTCGGGATCCCCCCGGAAGAGCTGGAAGAAGTGGCCGGGGAGAGGGAAGTCTGGGCTTCCCTGGTTGGGCCGCTGCCCCCGCGACCCGGCCCCGGATAAACGGTTAGAAGATGAATGGATAGGATAAGATAACTCTTTATTTGTCATATAGCAGCTAAGGTCGGTGCCTTGCTCAAGGGCACCTTGGCATCATCCTGGAGATAGACTGGGCCCTCTCCAGTCCCCACTCTGTACTTTCATCTGGGCCCGGACTTGAACCGGTGACCCTCAGGGTCCCAGTCCAAGTCCAAACACACTGATCCGCTGCCTACCAGAATGCGCCTTGCAACATCTGTTAATGTGGGGAAAACAGAAACACAATTATAACTACACAACTTAACGCTTAATGCTCTACAGCTGAAGTTCATTTTATCGATTTATTTTAGACCTTTATTTGGAAGAGGTTATAATAAAGTCATACGGATGTGTTGCATATGGGGTTTCTAGCAATTGAATTGTATTGGACTATTTATACAACACACAAAAGAGGAAAAAAGAAGTTGTGCTCCAATCCCGAGCCATAGTAGGAGGCAGATGTGCTGTTGCTATGGTGAGTTACAGGCCGTGTAGAATGCTGTCTGCTCCACGCTGCTTTAAAGCGACTGTTGACCTGAACCATGTGTCAATCCTGCTATTCAAATTCTACACACAGTCTGCGAGCCAGTCAGGGACACGCATTTTCCATGGATACGCACCTAAAGGACCTGCATTCACATCCTGTAGAGGCTCATCTCCATCTGCAGATCTTACAGGGCTCCTGTTCTCTGAGGTTGTCAAGGCAGCACCAAGGCTCAAAGAGGGTCACAGAATGTGTCAGGAAGAAAGATTCCTTCAGAGGCCCGCTATGGTTGAACACTGAGGATCCACTAGAAGCTGTTCCGGGGCCAGTCAGGAGAACCGCTTATTCACAAGGACCCTCAAATGTTCTCTGATAAATGTGACTACAATAAATATCTCATTGCCATCCTGACGATGGTGCAGGGGCACAGCTGGGCAGGAGCACAGGAAACTCGGGCACCCTGCTGAGAAATGGGCGGCATGCCTGCCAGCTACGGCCGACATTCCTGGCATTCGTCTGGCTTACCGTAGCGTGCCAGCAGCAGGGTGTTAGCGCCATTGTTCGGAAAACCCTGGAACAAGCTCAAGCCAGGATCCCCGCATGCCCCCCACCCTGCAGGTGAGACTGTTGACTCGATAAATCAATGCTCAAAGTGGACATCTGGAGCCGCAGAAACTTTAAAAGTATTTGGGGAATTTCTTGCATTTTTGACATCTTGACAGTGCAGAGGGTTTGGTGGGTATGCTGGAGACTGAAATCTCCCTCCGTCGATGACATCATCCTCAGGCTGATTGCACAGTGTCGCTGCTATCAGCTGCTGTCTTATTAAACGCACCGCCGCTGACCCAGCGCGGCGTCAGCATGTCCGAACACTGTGGGAAAGTAAACGCTGTCAAATTACTGCAGCTCGATTGTTAAACCTGTGTTGATTCTTCCGGTTTATGCAGCGTGTAAAGCGGTTCACTTTGTCCGTTACCGGGTTGCAGAGGCCGGGTACACCCTGGACAAGGCGCCAGTTCATCGCAGGGCCACAAAAAGACAGACAAACATTCACACACACATTGACGCCGAAGGGAAATTTAGTGTAACCAATTCACCGAATTTGTTTTTGGTGGTGGGAGGAAGCCGGAGAACCCGGAGAGAACCCACGCAGAACACGCAGAACACGCAGAACACACTCCTCTCAAGTCAAATTTGAATCTGTGAACTTCTTGCTGTGAGGCAAGGCAACAGCGCTAACCACAGCGCCACCGTGCTGAATTACAATATTGGATAGCATCAACAGTCCTCATTCACCGGGTGAGGTTGGCGCAGGTGGTTGAGCGGGTCGTCCTGTGAACGAGAGGTTAGCGGTTCAGTTCCTGGCGTCGGCACATGTGGACACTGTCGTTGTGTCCTTGTGTCCTTGTGCAAGACACTTCACCCACATTGCCTGTGCCAATATAGTGAGAGAGTGAATGTCGGTGGTGGTCAAATTGGCAGCCTCCTCCTGTCAGTCTGCCCCAGGGCAGCTGTGTCTACCCCGGCGCAGCTGTGTCTACAGTAGTAGCTTCACCACCACCAAGTATGGAGTGAATGAATAATGCACGATGTAAAGCGTCTTTAAGTGTCCAGAAAAGCGCTAAATAAAACCAATGCATATATTATTATTCAACGTTTTACATTTAAAAGCAGTGAAATGTTACAAAACTGTGTACCTGAGCGTTTCATTATTGCCGCTCTTGAAGGACCAGGAGGAAAACCTTGACATGAGGTCAAAAGCTTCTCTATTTCAGTTCAGTGGTTTCATAATTAATGTCAGCTGTTCTTGACTTCCCAGGTTTGGGAAGACACTAATCTTCCATTGTGATACAAATCCCCTCTTAATTCCAACGGCTCTACTCCATCCTTTCCTGTCCTACCAGTTCACTGCATGCTGGATCCGAGCGGCAGGGATCTTCATTTCTCTGTCGACTCCCAAATTGTTCCGCTTAGGAAATCAGAGCCGCAGTATTTAAACTGATCAGATCCCAATGTCATTTATAATCAAACATGATTCCGAACCCTGAAAGAAAGTGAACTCGTGTAATAATGCCTGACAAAGGAGCAGTAGAAGGAACGTGACTATTACAGTAAAGCAATATGAATAATGATAATAAAATAATAATAATAATATAAAGTTGCTTTTTAAGAACTCACAATGACATAAAAAGCTTCCAACCATATGAATTAGCTGCTGGTGGCAGAAAAAATGCTGACATTTTCTTTTGATCTTATGGTTTGCAACGTTCTTAGGAACCAAAGTTTCCTTTTAGCTTTGTGTTTGTGTGTAGAAGTGTTCACTGAGCGCCCACATATACCGTTAGCTGAGGTTAAGCTGACACCGTGTCCCTGCAGCATCCGGTGATGCTGTAAAATATCACAACTCGATCAGACAGAATCCCACAAACATGTTTCAGCTGCCGGTGTGAACACGCCGAACCCAAACAGGTCATCTCCCAAACTGGTGCGAGGTCACACACAGGTGAGAGGATTCTACTGCTGCAGACGAGCGCAGCACTGTGGAATGGAGTGTGGGTGTGGACAGAGATAATATATGAGTAGGTCCTCCATTGGTGGAGGTCAATACACCGAGAGTCCCTAAAACAAGACAGAGACTTCTTTTTTTTTTGTCTTTTAATTGTAACGCATTGGTTTTATAAAGTGCTTTTATGTTCACTCAAAGACATCGTGCATTATTCATTCACTCCATACTTGGTGTTGGTGAAGCTACTGTTGTAGCCACAGCTGCCCCGGGGCAGACACAGCTGCCCTGGGGCAGACTGACAGGGGGGGAGGCTGCCAATTCGCGCCATCGTCCCTCCTGACCACCACCGACATTCACTCGCTCACTACATTCACACAGGCAATGTGGGTCAAGTGTCTTGCCCAAGGACACAAGGACAGCGTGCACATGTGCGGGGAGCCGGGATTCAAACCGCGACCTCTCGATCATAGCGATCATAGTACGACCCCGATCAGCCACCTGCGCCAACATCGCCAACATTAGCTTAGCATTAGATGACAGCCTATATAGTGCATTTCCTGAAATTCCCAGTGAAACTCCTGCATTCGGCACAACCGCCCTGTGGTGTTCCAAAATTACCAGATTTGTCCTGACACAAGATATGCTACTATATTTATTCTTTTTAACTTGTCGGTACGGTGAGAAGGAAATATCTTACCACACTCAAGTCAAAGTCTAAAAGGTACAGCACTAGTGATATACTCTGTGACATGGCGAGACTTTTCTCCTCACTAGTTGTGCAACATAACGTGCGTACACATACTTAGAGGACTATTTTTACATTTGAGGTCAGGTTGCATGGAACTGATCTGAGGTAAGAACTGGAAGTGAAGTGAGCAGGGAGTTTCTGAGCGGACAGGCCAGCTCAACGGTGATTCACAAGACAAACTTATCACAGCCCTTTTAGAGATGAACCCGGCTGGTATTTACACACACACACACACACACACACACACACACACACACACACACACACACACAGCAGAGAGAACGAGGTCTATTGTTGCTCCAGGTTTCCTAAGGGTATTTAAGGAGGGGGAGTGGGACATTTAAGATCCACCTTGCAAATGATGCAATCGCACACGTCCCCTTTACAGGGTCAACAAGACGATGACAGCAGTCTTTGTGATCAACGTTCCACAATGTCAAACGTGCACATCTTGGTCAGAAAACATCAACATTGTAAAAACAAAGTTTCTACACAAAAATCTCAATAGCAAATGGAAAAAGTGAAATCATTTGAGTCTTTTCTATGTTTCTTTCCAAATAAGTTTCCTATCTTTTTTCTTATTCGCATGAACATGTTACAAAAACTATTTTTGATGATTATAGAAGCAGTAAAGATTTTTCTCATTGTTCTAAAAAAAACTAGTTTTAGCGTTGTCTTCTTTTGTTGTTGAGTTCTGGTAATAAAATTACTACACATCATCAGTTGTTTAAAAATAACCCGGTGGCTCTGGTTTAAACTCAGCTCCCGTTTCCTGTTAGTGGGTGAGCAATCCAACACTTGGTGAAATCTGCTTCACAATGATAGGAAGTATTTTAAAATATTCTTTGATGCTGCGTGGCATTTAATTATATATAGCCTTTCTCTGACTGAGCTAAATGTCACAAGTCGTTTTGGTTTATCTTTCAACCAGAATAACTTGAGGACGGACAGAGTAATCTGCTGGGATATATATATATATATTTAAGTGATGAGTATTTAAAGCAGGGCTGCATGTTTTACACTAATAGAGCCGTTGAGTTGCTTTTATAAAGCAGAGCTCCACCCAACCGCTCTTCTTCCCAGGGGAAGCTGATTTCACCAGTTGCTCTAACCTATGAAAGCTACAGCAACTTGTGCTTGAAACACTCGGATGAGGTGGAGCTGGTCAGGGAACAAACATTAAAGCCTCGGCGAAAACACGACCTCAACAAATCTTCCAGAGAATAACAACGCCAGCGATCCGGTTATTAACAAGAATTCCTGCTTGTCAAAGAAATATTCCTCAAGGGGTCAGCGTGCTCTGCTGTTTTTGTTCGCAATTATACAAACGCTGTATTAAATTGTCCATATTTGACATGTACGCACATATTCGAGCAATGACTTTGGAGAAATAGCTATCTAGTTACAAATCCCACGTTAATGTTTAAAGGTCAGCTCGGCCTCTGTGCACGCTGCCTCCCTTTTTCGCCCGTACGTGTGCCCAGATTTTCCATTGTTTCACCAGAGATGCAGGATTATCTGAAACAAATCCGCCAGCCACAAGAAGAAGCAACAGGAAATGAGAGCTTGGCGCAGGGATTGCACCAGACTGGCACAGCAGGATCCCTGCCTGTACAGTGACATGAAGAGTCGGCCACTGCATGGGGAGAAAACGTCTGCTGGTTGATGGGACTCGTTAACAAAAGAGGTATTTTTTACTTATTGGTTGGCTAAAATTATCATTAATGTTTGATTTTTAACCAGAAAAGTCAGTAATGGTTCATGCATTTATGATAAATGTGATAAGAGTGCAGTTCCCTGATTCACAAGCAACGCCACTCCCAGATCTCAGCGGATCGTAAGTCAATATGATTCCTGATAACATATTTATCCAATGAAATCTACTTCAAATTCTATGTTAGCCTTCAAGGGACTGGAATCAACAGTAAGAATATCTCAATGAGGACAAATGTGCAAACGCCAAAAATACTTTTATTTTGAAGGATTGGCGTTCCAATGACTGAATGCTTTTCATTAAAGGCTGCTCACTTTGTTTTTCTGGTCCAATCAAGTCTAAAATGAACGTTTACTATGAGAAATTATCGACAAGCAGAATAATCATCAGCTTTGAGAGGCTGGAACCTGCAAATATTTTGCCTCAATCAAAATTCAAAAGTTAGAATTATAGATCAAATATTTTACATTTAAATTAGTAAAGAATGTGCTGGAATTTATACTATCTAACCCAAAAATAAAAATGAAACATTTTATGTTTACGCTGCTACGTATCGTGATTATCTACAGCATGTATTTGAAATTGTGTTTGTCTCGTCTTACGGCAGTGGAAATTGGAAAAGTGTGAAATCGGCAAGAGAAGATTGAATCCCGATTACTCGTACAGAACCACGGCGAGGATAATGAAATCATTGATTTGTGATTGAGCAGATAACCAAAGTCTTCCGTTTTGCATTGCTCAAATTCAGACTCAGGAGTCGAGCCGGCCAATGAGCTGCAGGAGCTAGAGGTCGATGCGTGTTCCTGCATGCTGTCTGAAATGAGAAACACACCCAGACAGACAGGTGAATGGGAACCCGATGCATCACCATGTCGGCTGGTGCAGCCTGCTGCACATGCTGGACCTTTGCTCCGTTACCTTAGGGCCAGACGTCTCACCTTCTGTGCCCAGCAGCGATTCAACGTGTGCTAAGGAGGCTGTGAGGTCAAAGGTGGAAGAGCGGGCCTCCTTGGTGATTTACTCACAGTAATATCCTATCCTGAAGGCCAAAGCGCCACTACCCAATCACCTGGGAGGAACCCCCAGTTTCATTGATGAAGTGGCGCCACTGTGCTGATGCTGATCTATGCAAACAACCGTGTCCACAGTAGAAACGGCGTCTATTGATCTCTGAGTGCGTCCGCGTAAATCAATATGGAGCCATTCGATGAAGTCAGGTCACGAGTCACACTCTGCTCAATGAAGGATGCACTTATCCACACCGAACGTCGGGGGGGGGGGTTACCTTTATACTTCTCTCTGACGTTCTCATAGGCTTGTACATAGTCCTGCTCCTCTGACAGCCGCTGGCCGGGCTCACACGTGGACATGGCCTGTCTGAAGCCGAGTCGCCCCTTCCTCTGTCCCCTTTCCAAACTCTGCTTCAAACTTTCCTCTGAGCCTGTTTGCCCCCCCCCCCCACCTGTCTGTATGTCCACCTGGCTGATACAGGCCCACCTGGATGTCTGTCTGTCTGTCTTCCTTACCCCCACTCTGTCACTGCATCCCCTCTATAGAGCGGTGGATTTCCTCTCAGACCACAACCACTCCCCTCCGCTGCTTGAGAAATACTCACACGCTAATATCAGAGCCGCCCTCTTAAAGGCACAGAGACAGACAAACGTCGCCATGAAAGCGACCGGTCGAAGCAAACACACACGCACACACACACACACACACACACACTTAGGCAATGCCAGCCCAGATAGAGGGAGACACATGGCTACCTCCATGCAAATCAAAGCGCAGAGCTGAGTAGGGTTATTTGAGTTCAGGAGGAACTGAGGCAGGAAGTGGATCCTGAACTATTCCCATTTTTAAAGGAACATCCCACAGCAGTCACGTCACATTCCCAAAACTGGAGGACAGCAGATTGTTACGTTTCAATACCAGGGAGGGGAGCCGCATCTTCAACTATTTGGGGCGTGTGTGACAGTTGCTACTGTTATGCTGTTAGGTTCCGCGTTAGCCAATGAGATGCACGGAATGCTGGAGCGAACCTGGGCCTCTCGATGAAGCAGCCTACAGCGCTACGTGTGTGTTTGTTATTCATGTAGCATTCTGCACACAGAAGTGGGGACTGAGATTTATCACTGATCCGAGATTGCTGGTGCTGCAATACGGCGAGGCTGACGTGTACTCCTCAATGCTTCAAGTACTCCTGAATAGTTTATGTACTCCGCAATGGTTCATGTACTCCAGAATGGTTCATGTATTACTGAATGGGTCATGTACTACTGAATTATTTGTGTACTCCTGAATGGTTCATGTATTACTGAAAGGTATGTGTACTACTGAATGGTTTGTGGACATTGCCTGTCTGAAGCCGAGTCACCCCTTCCTCTGTCCTCTTTCCAAACTCTCATGTACTACTGAATGCTTCATGTACTCCTGCATGGTTCATGTATTACTGAATGGTTCATGTACTCCTGCATGGTTGGTGTACTACTGAATTGTTCGTGTACTCCTGCATGGTTCATGTATTACTGAATGGTTCATGTACTCCTGCATGGTTGGTGTACTACTGAATTGTTCGTGTACTACTGAATTGTTCGTGTACTACTGAATTGTTCGTGTACTACTGAATTGTTTGTGTACTACTGAATTGTTCGTGTACTCCTGAATGGGTCATGTACTACTGAATGGTTTGTGTACTACTGAATGCTTCATGTACTCCTGACTGGTTCGTGTACGACTGAATTGTTCGTGTACTCCTGAATAGTTTATGTACTCCTGAATTGTTCGTGTACTCCTGAATGCTTCATGTACTCCTGAATGGTCCGTGTACTACTGAATGCTTCATGTACTCCTGAATGCTTCATGTACTCCTGAATGGTTCATGTACTCCTGAATGGGTCATGTACTACTGAATGGTTTTTGTACTACTGAATGCTTCATGTACTCCTGAATGGTTTGTGTACTACTGAATGGATTATGTACTCATGCATGGTTGGTGTACTACTGAATTGTTCGTGTACTCCTGCATGGTTCGTGTATTACTGAATGGTTCATGTACTCCTGCATGGTTGGTGTACTCCTGAATGGTTCGTGTACTCCTGAATGCTTCATGTACTCCTGAATGCTTCATGTACTCCTGAATGGTTCACGTACTCCTGAATGGTTCGTGTACTCCTGAATGGTTCGTGTACTCCTGAATGGTTCAGGTACTCCTGAATGGTTCACGTACTCCTGAATGGTTCACGTACTCCTGAATGGTTCACGTACTCCTGAATGGTTCACGTACTCCTGAATGGTTCGTGTACTCCTGAATGGTTCACGTACTCCTGAATGGTTCGTGTACTCCTGAATGGTTCACGTACTCCTGAATGGTTCACGTACTCCTGAATGGTTCACGTACTCCTGAATGGTTTACATACTAGTGAATGCTTTATGTACTACTGAATGGTTTGTGTACTCCTGAATGGTTCATGTACTCCTGAATGGTTTACATACTAGTGAATGCTTTATGTACTACTGAATGGGACAGGAGACCCCTGCAGACACACTTCACTGCACTTCATCCCTGGACACTGTCCTCTAGTGTCCAGCATGCATACTGCACAAAGCTCCCCGTCTGGGGAAGCAGATCACACAAAGAGACATTTGGTTGGTAAAAAGAGAATCATCACACAAATACGTGAACAAGCAGCTTCCTTTCAGGCGCACCAGTGAAACTCGGGGTTCCAATAGCTCTACATTTAAAATAAGAGAACGCTGCAGCTCCAGCCTCGCAAGACAAATGACCCAAAGAGTCAGCATGAACACAGGCTCCCTCCTCCCATCAGCCACCAGCATCCGGAGCAGCTCCAGAGGTACATTTCAACCGCAACAAAAACACGGAGGCACTTGTCCTGAAACTGCTGTGGTGTGTGCAGAGATGGCAACACCCAGTCACACAAGGCTGCTGCAGTACCCCGCCCCATCAGATCAATATCAGAGAAAGCCAGAGAGGGGGGCGAGACAATACGAACCCAACACCCACCACAGGAGGAGCTGAGGCAGCAAGTTGCATCATGGGAGCTCTGATACAGAGACCCTGTTGGTTTCTGGTGCTCCTGTCCAGGTGGAGAACCTGCAGAACCTGGACGACAAGACGGCAACCCTACAGATGCGTCTTCAAAATTAGGCTTACATGAAAACAACAAAAGAGTGAATTTGTAGGATATTTACAATCTCAAAAGGCATAAAAACCTATTATGGCTGATATGAGAGCAACGTTTGGGGAAGCTAGAATCCTGGGATCTACTGGAGCCTGTCCCGGCTAGGGGCGAGAGGCGGGGTACACCCCGGAGAAGCCGCCAGTTCATTGCAAACTGCATGTTTTTGGGGGGTGGGAGGAACCCGGAGAAAACCGACCCACCTGTGACCTTCTTGTTGTGAGGCAACAGCGCCACCCACTGCGTCACTGGAAATGCCAATGCCATAAAATGCATTGGATCATCATCAAAAGGTTCTAGATTGTTCTTGGTGTCTTTATACACCAACCATGAAAAGTCAAAGTGAATCAGAGTTGACGTGTATTTTTAACAGATTTTTTAATCCTTAAATGGAGTTTTCAATGTTAAAAAATTATATTCTCTCCTAATGTCCTTCTTGAACCGATCCAGATGAAATTCGGGGGTGGGACAGAGACCCCCCCCCCCTCCTCACCCCCACCCTACATGACTGTGTCAAACGACATAAGCATCGGTCAATAATCAACCCAGATATTGAGGAACACATTTTGAAGCTCCATTGACTCCAATGAAAATGTCAAAGTGATCCAGAATGGTGGAGGTGATTATCATGTCATTATATTTAACGTCTCATTGTAGTCCCGCCTCATTAAAAGCATGACTCCCACACAGACTCCCCCACAGACTCCCCCACAGACTCCCACACAGACTCCCACACAGACTCCCCCACAGACTCCCCCACAGACTCCCACACAGACTCCCACACAGACTCCCCCTCAGACTCCCCCACAGACTCCCCCACAGACTCCCCCACAGACTCCTCCACAGACTCCCCCACAGACTCCTCCACAGACTCCCACACAGACTCCCCCTCAGACTCCCCCACAGACTCCCCCTCAGACTCCCCCACAGACTCCCCCACAGACTCCCCCACAGACTCCCCCACAGACTCCTCCACAGACTCCCCCACAGACTCCTCCACAGACTCCTCCACAGACTCCCCCACAGACTCCCCCACAGACTCCTCCACAGACTCCCCCACAGACTCCCACACAGACTCCCCCACAGACTCCCCCTCAGACTCCCCCACAGACTCCCCCACAGACTCCCCCACAGACTCCTCCACAGACTCCCCCACAGACTCCTCCACAGACTCCTCCACAGACTCCCTCTCAGACTCCCCCACAGACTCCCCCACAGACTCCTCCACAGACTCCTCCTCAGACTCCTCCACAGACTCCCCCTCAGACAGACTCCCCCACAGACTCCCTCTCAGACTCCCCCACAGACTCCCCCACAGACTCCTCCACAGACTCCCCCACAGACTCCTCCACAGACTCCCCCACAGACTCCCCCACAGACTCCCCCACAGACTCCTCCACAGACTCCTCCTCAGACTCCTCCACAGACTCCCCCTCAGACAGACTCCCCCACAGACTCCTCCACCTCCACGTTCTTTAGGGGGCATCATTTTACCTGCGATGCGGAGGACGGCCCTCTCTGCTGGGTCCAGCACGTCTCCGGAAGCCGACTTGGAGCGCTTCATGCGATGGTGCTTCGGCAGGTTCCAGGGCAACGTGTCTCCCGGGGAGGGGGCGTGACTTACTGAGCTCAGACCACTGGAGCTCTCTTCTGAGGCCGCCCTGACCAGAGGCCTCCTCTTGGGCTTGTCCTTCACCTCCTCCATGGTCTGGATGGGAGTAAGGAGTACAGAAGGAGACGCATTACAAAACCTCTCAAAACAAGAACCGAGACAATCTGTCCATCCGTCCACCCGTCCATCTGTCCTCTATAAAGTCACTGCCTTAATGTGGGAGAGAGGTTTTTGGGCTTCTGTAATTCTGGGGGGCTGTTGATCTCACATTTAGATCATAAATAACATCCATCCATTCATCCATTCATTCATTCATTCATTCATCTTCTTGAAGACCGGACAACCTTAAGGAGAACCCGGAGACAACAGACAAGCCACGACGAGAAAACGCCGCTCAGAAAAACCGCAGGTGGAATCAAACCACTACCCACTGCGTCACCATGCTGCCCCAGCCATTTCAGATTATAATATATTCAGATTTGATTACAGTCTACCCACCCTATCAAAATCATATGACCCCCCCATCAGGGTTACATTCCTTGAGTCAGAATGACCTCACAAAGGTCAGAGGTTCTGAAAGTGGACCGTCTTGGACACGAGAGGAATATCTCTGACCAGCATGGCCCTCTGGGGGGGGGGGGGGGGGGGGGGTGTCTGGTGGTCGGGCAAAGCCCAATAAGTGCTGAGGAGTGATCCAAATACCTGCACTACATAATACTACAAGAACATAAGGACGGACACTTTTAATTAAACAAACGCTCAGGAAACCAAGATCAGGATTATTTGTTGATGTCAAACAACAAACATGATTTTTTTTTTATGTAACATAATTTCTGATAGTTTTTCACACATTTTGGCCTTAAAATGCATTTCAATCATCAGAATGTATTTGTTTAAAAAGTTAAGAATTCATGATCTCTAATTTAATGTATTGCCCACCTTGATTGGGAGGATCAAAACGGATCCTTGGGGTTAAATCCAGAATAATTTAGCGTAATCTTTTTTGATAGCACATCAGTAAACTGGATGAAATGCTCCTCTTAGAAAGGATGTTTGACTGTACTTGTACTGTAACATTCTATCTAATAAATATATTCATCATCATCATCTCCCTGAAGTATTCCTCATTCAGGGGGCTTCTGCTGGATCACTGAAGGTCATCAAACTCCCTTTCCCTTCTTCCCTTGTTTGCTGAGTCACCATCCAGCTCACAGGATGCTCTCCTGCAGGCGCTGCCTCTGATTGGACCAGACTCCCCAGACCAGCATCCACACTGCATCAGACACGCTGCTATTCAGTGTGGCTCCGCTTTCTCGGGTGGCCCTTATCCAAACAGAATGAAAGCATCAGGGTGACCCCGTAGTTGCCAGGCAACCCTGGACTGCTGGAGAGCATGCTGCTGAGGATGTACTTGGAAAATAAAGAAGGTTGCGCGTGAGCAAGAGAGTCAGTGTGAATCCGGTGAGAGAGAGAGAGAGAGAGAGTCAGTGTGAATCCGGTGAGAGAGAGAGAGAGAGAGAGAGAGAGAGTCAGTGTGAATCTGGTGCACCTCCCATGCCTTCCTCGAACCACTGTGAACAGCTACCGGCGTGTACTAGTACACGATCTGCTCAGCATCACTTCAGAGAGAGAGAGAGAGAGAGAGAGAGAGAGAGAGAGAGAGAGAGAGAGAGAGAGAGAGAGAGAGAGAGAGAGAGAGAGAGAGAGAGAGAGAGAGAGAGAAGAACCGCAGGTCCAGCCCAGCTGCACTGCGTCGCCGCACCTGAACTCCACGAGTCACGGTGAAGGGACCTGATTGGTTCGCCTGCTGTTCGGCAGGTTGAAATGACCCCCCCCCCCCCCCCCCCCCCCG